>NC_084548.2:14890000-14915000 GCF_033978685.3 Nerophis lumbriciformis
AAATTTGGGTATCAATCCGATACCAAGTCGTTGCAGGATCATACATTGGTCATATTCAAAGTCCTCATGTGTCCAGGGACATATTTCCTGAGTTTATAAACATAATATAAATTTTAAAAAAACGAAAGAAGATGTGATGCCAAAAAATATCGATGTAATCATAGTAGTATCGACTAGATACGCTCCTGTACTTACTTACGGTACATTAAACATATGTTTCTTATTGCAAGTCCGTCCTTAAATAAAATAGTGAACATACAAGACAACTTGTCTTTTTTTAGTCGGTAAGCAAACAAAGGCTCCTATTTGAGCTGCTTATGTATGCAGTAACATAATGTGTCATTTTTATTCTATTATTTTGTCAAAATAATTAATGACAAGTGGTAGAAAATGAATTATTAATCTAAAAACGAAAGACGATTTTATGATGCTAAAAAATATTGATGTAATCATAGTAGTACCGACTCGATACACTCCTGTACTTGGTATCATTACTTGTTCATTTACTGTTAATATCTGCTTACTTCCTCTTTTAACATGTTCTATTTACACTTCTGTTAACATGTAATAATCACTTATTCTTCTGTTGTTTGGATACTTTACATTAGTTTTGGATGATGCCACAAATTTGGGTATCAATCCGATACCAAGTCGTTGCAGGATCATACATTGGTCATATTCAAAGTCCTCATGTGTCCAGGGACATATTTCCTGAGTTTATAAACATAATATAAATTTTTAAAAAACGAAAGAAGATGTGATGCCAAAAAATATCGATGTAATCATAGTAGTATCGACTAGATACGCTCCTGTACTTACTTACGGTACATTAAACATATGTTTCTTATTGCAAGTCCGTCCTTAAATAAAATAGTGAACATACAAGACAACTTGTCTTTTTTTAGTCGGTAAGCAAACAAAGGCTCCTATTTGAGCTGCTTATGTATGCAGTAACATAATGTGTCATTTTTATTCTATTATTTTGTCAAAATAATTAATGACAAGTGGTAGAAAATGAATTATTAATCTAAAAACGAAAGACGATTTTATGATGCTAAAAAATATTGATGTAATCATAGTAGTACCGACTCGATACACTCCTGTACTTGGTATCATTACTTGTTCATTTACTGTTAATATCTGCTTACTTCCTCTTTTAACATGTTCTATTTACACTTCTGTTAACATGTAATAATCACTTATTCTTCTGTTGTTTGGATACTTTACATTAGTTTTGGATGATGCCACAAATTTGGGTATCAATCCGATACCAAGTCGTTTCAGGATCATACATTGGTCATATTCAAAGGCCAGGTGTCCAGGGACATATTTCCTGAGTTTATAAACAGAATATAAATAAAAGAAAAACGCAAGAAGATGTGATGCCAAAAAATATCGACGTAATCATAGTAGTATCGACTAGATACGCTACTGTACTTACTTACGGTACATTAAACATGTGTTTCTTATTGCAAGTTTGTCCTTAAATAAAATAGTGAACATACAAGACAACTTACTTTTTTTAGTAAGTAAGCAAACAAAGGCTCCTACTTTAGCTGCTGATGTATGCAGTAACATATTGTGTTATTTTTATTCTATTATTTTGTCAAAATAATTAAGGACAAGTGGTAGAAAATGAATTATTAATCCAAAAACGAAATACGATTTTGTGATGCTAAAAAATATTGATGTAATCATAGTAGTACCGACTCGATACGCTCCTGTTCTTGGTATCATTACTTGTTCATTTACTGTTAATATCTGCTTACTTCCTCTTTTAACATGTTCTATTTACACTTCTGTTAAAATGTAATAATCACTTATTCTTCTGTTGTTTGGATACTTTACATTAGTTTTGGATGATGCCACAAATTTGGGTATCGATCCGATACCAAGTCGTTACAGGATCATACATTGGTCATATTCAAAGTCCTCATGTGTCCAGGGACATATTTCCTGAGTTTATAAACATAATATACATTTTTTTTTTAAACGAAAAAAATATTTTGTGATGCTAAAAAACACAGATATAATGGCAAACCGGTACTTTCCAGAGGTGGTATAGTACCAAAAATGATTAACTTGTATCGTGGTACTATACTAATACCGGCATACCGTACAACCCTAGTATGTACAATGTCATTTTATGCTAAAATAAAGCAAATAACTGCTTAATTTATTGGTTTATAACGCAGCATTTGAAGTACATGAACAGTTGTGAAGAACAAGTGGAGCAGGTAGAACCAGTAGGATGGACGGAAAGCAAAAGAGAGATGAAAAAAAGGCAATTTTGTTTCTCCTCTCGTTAAGTGTTCAGGCTGTGTGGTGAACGTGACCCATTTGGAAATAATTGGCTGGTAATTAGATGGGGGTCGACAGGTCGATTTGGGAACAAATGGCTGTCTTTAGCTCAGGTGGCCCTCTACACGAGATAATGGGACCTTTATCCCCCCCGCCCGCCAGATCCTCCTCCTCCTCTTCATCCCTTCTGCCTTGCCCGCTCACCTTAAGTTGGCTAGTCTACAGTAGGCCTGGATGAAATTATTGCTGATGAATTATATTATTGTCAGCATTATTTTGAGACCACATCAAGCACCAATGTAATCATGACATGTCATTATTTCGATTATATATATATTTTTTTTATTTGCACTGTGTCTGTTGTTGCATCATACTATATGCTAGGGCTGGGCGATATGGATGAAAAAGTATATCTAGATATATTTTTACTTAAACTTGATATTCGATATATTTTCAGGTGAAAATATTTATATGAAGATATTAATTTTTTAATGAGATTCACTGAAATTGAAGTGAATGACAACTGTACCGTAAACAGTCAGTGGCACTTTTACTAACCCAGTTAGTCAATATGGGTATTAACTAGGGATGTCCGATAATGGCTTTTTGCCGATATCCGATATTCCGATATTGTCCAACTCTTTAATTACCGATACCAACTAATACTGATATCAACCGATACTGATATATACAGTCGTGGAATTAACACATTATTATGCCTAATTTGGACAACCAGGTATGGTGAAGGTCCTTTTTTAAAACATTAATACAATTAAATAAGATAAATAAATTAAAAACATTTTCTTGAATAAAAAATAAAGTAAAACAATATAAAAACAGTTACATAGAAACTAGTAATTAATGAAAATGAGTAAAATTAACTGTTAAAGGTTAGTACTATTAGTGGACTAGCAGCACACACAATCATGTGTGCTTACGGACTGTATCCCTTGCAGACTGTATTGATATATATTGATATATAATGTAGGAACCAGAATATTAATAACAGAAAGAAACAACCCTTTTGTGTGAATGAGTGTAAATGGGGGAGGGAGGTTTTTTGGGTTGGTGCACTAATTGTAAGTGTATCTTCTGTTTTTTATGTTGGTTTAATAAAAAAAATAAAACAAATATAAAAAAAACCCGATACCGATAATAAAAAAAACGATAATTTCCGATATTACATTTTAAAGCATTTATTGGCCGATAATATCGGCAGGCCGATATTATCAGACATCTCTAGTATTAACAGCACATATAATAAACTGTTTAAGTAAATAAATAAAATAAAAAAACAAAGAATGTATAAATAAAATAGAAACATATTCTTTCTACATAAAATGAATATCATAGCTGTGCAAATAATACAAAACGTATCAAACTCAGATAAAAAATAAATTGGCAGGCAGGTCCTTTTTAATTTCCAATCGACGATGTAATGGACTGTCACACACGTACGGTTCTTTGGTCTGTGGTCCTACTGGACCACGCGTCCAATTGTGCGACTATGATCTTGTTGTTTGTTTCAAAATTATTCAACTATTCAATGTCAAAATATAAAGAGTAGAAACAACAAACAAAATGTCAGCTACTGTCTTGTTGTAAAACACCAATGAAAACGAAATGTAGCATTTAGACAGGCTATACTGTAGCAAAAGTCATCACATGTCCACAATCATGTGTGTTATTATATGTGTATTCTACCTCTTCCATGTCGAGAGCAGTTTTGATTTGGGCTTAAATGGTAAACAACTCAAATGTTGGCCATTGTTTTATCCAGACGCATGCATTTGTCCAAATGTGGCCAAGTACCTGGGAGTCCACTTGAACAGCAGACTGGACTGGAAGGACAACTGCAAAGCTGTTTATAAGAAGGGCATGAGCATATTTTTCCTGAGGAAGCTTAGGTCCTTTAATGTGTGCAACAAGCTGTTGAAGATCTTTTATCAGTCTGTTGCGGCCAGTGCCCTGTACTTTGCAGTGGTTTGTTGGGGGAGCAGCACCAGCAAAAGGGACTTAAAGGCCTACTAAAACCCACAACTACCGACCACGCAGTCTGATAGTTTATATATCAATGATGAAATCTTAACATTGCAACACATGCCAATATGGCCGGGTTAGCTTACTAAAGTGCAATTTTAAATTCCGCGTGAAATATCCTGCTGAAAACGTCTCGGTATGATGACGTCTGCGCGTGACCTCACGGATTGTAGAGGACATTTTAGGACAGCTTGGTGGCCAGCTATTAAGTCATCTATTTTCATCGCAAAATTTCACAGTATTCTGGACATCTGTGTTGGTGAATCTTTTGCAATTTGTTCAATGAACAATGGAGACAGCAAAGAAGAAAGCTGTAGGTGGGAAGCGGTGTACTGCGGCCGACTGCAGCAACAACACAAACACAGCTGGTGTTTCATTGTTTACATTCCCGGAAGATGACAGTCAAGCTTTACCATTGGCCTGTGGAGAACTGGGACAACAGAGACTCTTACCAGGAGGACTTTGAGTTGGATGCGCAGACGCGGTACCGTGAGTACGCATGAAGCTGCGGCTTCCAAACATTTGATCGCTTGCCCGTACGTGCGTGCCGCTATGTGCATGTCACGTACGTAACTTTGGGGAAATATATGTGCTGTATGAACTTTGGGGAGGTGAACAGTACTTTGGGCTGTGGGATTGAGTGTGTTGTGCAGGTGTTTGAGTTGTATGGACGGGAAGGGGGAGGTGTTTGTTATGCGGGATTAATTTGTGGCATATTAAATATAAGCCTGGTTGTGTTGTGGCTAATAGAGTATATACTGTATATGTCTTGTGTTTATTTACTGTTTTAGTCATTCCCAGCTGAATATCAGGTCCCACCCGCCTCTCACAGCATCTTCCCTATCTGAATCGCTCCCACTGCCCTCTAGTCCTTCACTCTCACTTTCCTCATCCACAAATCTTTCATCCTCGCTCAAATTAATGGGGAAATCCTCGCTTTCTCGGTCCGAATCGCTATCGCTGCTGGTGGCCATGATTGTAAACAATGTGCGTCTGCTACTTCCGGTACAGGCAAGGCTTTTTTATCAGCGACCAAAAGTTGCGAACTTTATTGTCGATGTTCTCTACTAAATCCTTTCAGCAAAAATATGGCAATATCTCGAAATGATCAAGTATGACACATAGAATGGACCTGCTATCCCCGTTTAAATAAGAAAATCACATTTCAGTAGGCCTTTAAACCGGATTGATAAACTGATCCGGAAAGCCGGCCAAACTATTGGCACGCAGTTGGAGGCGTTTGTGTCAGTGAGGGACAGGAGGACACTGGACAAACTGCTGGGCATCATGGACAATCCTGCCCACCCACTCCACCAGACAAGTGAGGGACAGCGGAGTTCATACTCCAACAGGCTCCTTCAGCTTCGTTCCCACAGTGTTCGATTCAAGAACTCCTTCATTCCGCACTCCATCCAGCTGTACAATCACTCTCCATACAGCAATAGATGATATCTGTCTATTACCTGACACCTGACATGTTAGCTACCTCTCTTTGTTTTTAATGTCTATTTTCTGCTGGATTTACTCTCTATTTTATGCTGCAGCTGTCACATATACTGTAATATTGTACATGGTAATTGTTGTATATTGTATATATGATATAGACATAATATAATATATCAGTATATATAATATACTGTACATATATTATGTAAATATTACGTATATATGTTATATTTTATATCGCTATTTTTAGTCTTCTTATACCTGCATTGTCCTTTCCATCTTTACATTTTCCATCATTGTAACTGAGCTTCTGTGTGGAACAATTTCCCTTGTGGATCATTAAAGTTTGTCTAATTCTAAGTAGACGCATTGTGGGTTTCCTGGACGTCGTCTACAAACCCCGTTTCCATTTGAGTTGGGAAATTATGTTAGATGTAAATATAAACGGAATACAATGATTTACAAATAATTTTCAACCCATATTCAGTTGAATATGCTACAAAGACAACATATTTGATGTTCAAACTGATAAACATTTTTTTTTTGCAAATGATCAATAACTTTAGAATTTGATGCCAGCAACACGTGACAAAGAAGTTGGGAAAGGTGGCAATAAATACTGATAAAGTTGAGGAATGCTCATCAAACACTTATTTGGAACATCCCACAGGTGAACAGGCAAATTGGGAACAGGTGGGTGCCATGATTGGGTATAAAATTAGATTACATGAAATGCTCAGTCATTCTCAAACAAGGATGGGGCAAGGGTCAGCACATTGTCAACAAATGCGTGAGCAAATTGTTGAACAGTTTAAGAAAAACCTTTCTCAACCAGCTATTGCAAGGAATTTAGGGATTTCACCATCTACGGTCCGTAATATCATCAAAGGGTTCAGAGAATCTGGAGAAATCACTGCACGTAAGCAACTAAGCCCGTGACCTTCGATCCCTCAGGCTGTACTGCATCAACAAGCGACATCAGTGTGTAAAGGATATCACCACATGGGCTCAGGAACACTTCAGAAACCCACTGTCAGTAACTACAGTTGGTCGCAACATCTGTAAGTGCAAGTTAAAACTCTCCTATGCAAGGCGAAAACCATTTATCGACAACACCCAGAAACGCCGTCGGCTTCGCTGGGCCTGAGCTCATCTAAGATGGACTGATACAAAGTGGAAAAGTGTTCTGTGGTCTGACGAGTACACATTTCAAATTGTTTTTGGAAACTGTGGACGTCGTGTCTTCCGGACCAAAGAGGAAAAGAACCATCCGGATTGTTATAGGCGCAAAGTTGAAAAGCCAGCATCTGTGATGGTATGGGGGAGTATTAGTGCCCAAGACATGGGTAACTTACACATCTGTGAAGGCGCCATTAATGCTGAAAGGTACATACAGCTTTTGGAGCAACATATGTTGCCATCCAAGCAACGTTACCATGGACGCCCCTGCTTATTTCAGCAAGACAATGCCAAGCCACGTGTTACATCAACGTGGCTTTATAGTAAAGGAGTGTGGTTACTAGAAAGGAGGAAAGGCCATGTAACACAGTGGTGAACATGCCCTTTCCCAACTACTTTGTCACGTGTTGCAGCCATGAAATTCTAAGTTAATTATTATTTGCAAAAAAAAAAAAAGTTTATGAGTTTGAACATCAAATATCTTGTCTTTGTAGTGCATTCAATTGAATATGGGTTGAAAATGATTTGCAAATCATTGTATTCCGTTTATATTTACATCTAACACAATTTCCCAACTCATATGGAAACGGGGTTTTTACATCGCTAAAAGAAAAATCCAAACATATTGCTTGGTATTGTGGCTAGACAGCTCAATTATTGTTTCATCTGACCACAGAACTTTCCTCCAGAAGGTCTTATCTTTGCCCATGTATTGTCAGATGAAACAAAAATTTAGCTGTTTGGCCACAATACCCAGCAATATGTTTGGAGGAGAAAAGGTGAGGCCTATTTAGAAAAGTACCAAAATAATTTTAGTACCGGTACCAAAATATTGGTATCGTTACAAGACTAATCATGACCTGTTGGATGTTTAGGACAACGGATGAAAATTAGCTATTGTGCTAACTCCGGCATATTTAAATCGTCGCTCTATCTTGATGAATATGCATTGTCCTAATTCAAATGAACTTGGGGGTCCTGTCATTTAGTTGCTCTTGTAGTGACTGTAGTGTACCTGCTCAGGGGCCTTGTGGTTAGAGTGTCCGCCCTGCGATCGGTAGGTTGTGAGTTCAAACCCCAGCCGAGTCATACCAAAGACTATAAAAATGGGACCCATTACGTCCCTGCTTGGCACTCAGCATCAAGGGTTGGAATTGGGGGTTAAATCACCAAAATGATTCCCGGGCGTGGCCACCGCTGCTGCTCACTGCTCCCCTTACCTCCAACAAGAGGATGGGTCAAATGCACAGGTTAATTTCACCACACCCAGTGTGTGTGTGACTATCGTTGGTACTTTAACTTTACTATATATGATGTATTAAGGAAAAGTCCACGTGTTTGACTCCCTGCTGTGCATTTCAGGCTCGTTTGTGGCCGCTGTTTGTTTACACTTTTGCCGTTTTGACTTGCCTGTGTGTGTGTGTGTGTTTGAGGGTAACGACACAAGACGGAGCGAGTGACTGCACTTTGTCTCCAGTTACTGTTGCTATTGTAACCATGACAATTGAGCCGCAATGTCGTCCCGACCAATGAACATGTTTGCCTAAAAGCAGGAAAAACTTGCAGGGTATGTCGCATGCGGTCATGGGACTGGCTGGCAATCCTTGCCCCGAAGTTTAAGATTAGTGTGGGTATTTTTTATTTTTTTTATACAATTAGAACTAAAAAAATTGTAAATGCAAAAAGGAAAGAAGGCTGCATGAAAGTTGAATGACGACGACGACAACAAAAAAACGACTTCACTATGAGGATTCCCACATTGCAGGCTCAGCCGCGTCCTTTTTTTCTCTCCTCTTCCCGTCCTCCTATTCAGACTCCTGTTTGGCTTCCTGCTGTTTGTGTCCAAACAAGGTCTTGATCTGAATACTGATTCCTCATTGATAGGCCCGCACTTCCGATCTAATTAACTTGTTTTGTCTTTGGCTAAATGGGAATGTCCAGCCGAGGGGTGAGAGAGAGGGGAACACCAAAACAATGACGCTGATCCCAGCAGGGGGGAGACGCTCCGTAAATAACAACAAGCAAACACAAAACAGGATGAGGAAGCGCAGGAGGAACACTGTCGTGCATGAAGATCAAAAGTCAGTGTGCGGACATTAAGCAACCGTTCTTAGGCACACATTTTGTTCTTAGGCCCACTTACGAAGTTTTTAAGGAGCTTTTTTGTATTCACCAATGTTTTCTTAGCTGGGATTTGTTTGTAGGTAAGAACAAAATCTACAAGTGCTCCAGAGCACTCTTAGGGTGGTCTATTTGTTCTTAAGTGGGACAGGTTTCCTTACTTCTACTGTCTAATGTTACATTAAAGACCTACTGAAATGCGATTTTCTTATTTAAACGGGGATAGCAGGTCCATTCTATGTGTCATACTTGATCATTTCGCGATATTGCCATATTTTTGCTGAAAGGATTTAGTAGAGAACATCGACGATAAAGTTCGCAACTTTTGGTCGCTGATAAAAAAAGCCTTGCCTGTACCGGAAGTAGCAGACGAGTAGCGTAACGTCACAGGTTGGCCACCAGCACCGAGAGCGATTCGGACAGAGAAAACGACTATTTCCCCATTAATTTGAGCGAGGATGAAAGATTTGTGGATGAGGAAAGTGAGAATGAAGGACTAGAGGGCAGTGGGAGCGATTCAGATAGGGAAGATGCTGTGAGAGGCGGGTGGGACCTGATATTCAGCTGGGAATGACTAAAACAGTAAATAAACACAAGACATATATATACTCTATTAGCCACAACACAACCAGGCTTATATTTAATATGCCACAAATTATTCCCGCATAACAAACACATCCCCCCTCCCGTCCATATAACCCGCCAATACCACTCAAACACCTGCACAACACACTCAATCCCACAGCCCAAAGTACCGTTCACCACCCCAAAGTTCATACAGCACATATATTTCCCCAAAAATCCCAAAGTTACGTACGTGACATGCACATAGCGGCACGCACGTACGGGCAAGCGATCAAATGTTTGGAAGCCGCAGCTACATGCGTACTCACGGTACCGCGTCTGCGTATCCAACTCAAAGTCCTCCTGGTAAGAGTCTCTGTTGTCCCAGTTCTCCACAGTGAGACATAAGAACTTGTTTTGAGACAATAGATCTTCTGAGAAAAGTAAATACTATACTTTTGAGCATCACATGTTTGTTATAAGAAAACAATACACAATACTAAGTTAAGTATAGCTAATAATATGTTTTAATTGCTAATTCCAAGGATGCTTTTAAGTTTTTGAAGCTTAAATATGTCTTATTTCAAAAAATCTTACTTAGACTTAGACAAACTTTATTGATAAACAAGGGAAATTATTCCACACAGTAGCTCAGTTATATATATATATATATATATATATATATATATATATATATATAATATTGTATAATATATACAATTTTATTATAATATTATATTATATTTGTATAAAATATATACAATATATAACAAATCCCAATTACCATGTACAATGTTTAACTTGTTCCATTGGCAAGTTTTTTTTTGCTCATTACAAGCAATAATAACTTGTATTAATTTTATTTTAGTCTTTTTACGAGGGGCCTTTTTTTTTTCCAATGAGTAAAGCATAAAATATTTTTACACACTGGTTCATGCATATTACATGAATGTGTATTTGTTGCCTGGAAGTTAAACAGGAACATGAGAAAACACTATATAGAGATGTGAATTTAAAAAATGCTGTTTAATCATTATTCTAACAAAAAATTCCATATGCATTATTATTCATACCATTTGTAATTACGCCTTAAGTACTAAGTAGGCTGGAAAACAATAGTAAGTTACGATGCAATACGGTTTGCTATAGTCGTAACACGATAACATCTCGCTATGTCAATGCTGCTAGGGTTGAAACAAAAACCAAGAAAAAATTAATTTTATAGCTTATAATTTGCATCTTTGAAACTCAATTAGCATATCGTAGCGCCAATGTTTCTCCTTCTTCTGTGACTCGTGCGAGGAGCAAAATTAATCTGCCTTGCAGGATGCTGCAGTGTTGTTTGAAGGCATCGCAAGACTCGGTGTTGTGTCTACGATTCAATATGGCTGATCCGGCAGTCCACGTCTTTTGATACACAGTATAACAATAAACAATGTACCGACGAGTAAAATAGAACAGTTCATGGTGAGAAAAAAACATAAAACGATATAGAGTAGGACGATTCAATTATCATATGGTAAGAACAAATATCACAATATTTGGATGTATTGAAATATTGTCACAGTCCTAAGCATATAACCGATTACAATGCTTTCGACCAGAGGTTTTCGAAGTGTAGCAAACTGAGCCTCTCCTTACTAAATACAGCTGGCATTAGTTAGGATCAGGCATCTGGGTCTTACATTACAATTCTCCCCAAACTGTCCACAATGGTAGACATTGATTCTTATTTGCACTCTAACTGTATCTCCATACACCTTGTGGAGCTGCTACCCTAAGTGAATAATCCTCTATTGCGGCAAACAAAATCATTATAGCTGGAGGCCTGGAAGATGAGGCTAAATATGTTACACAGAGTAAGAGGAAGCAGGAGAGGGCACGTTAAGCTGGCCGCTACCAGCTTGAAACAACACAAGAAATAAGTGCTTGGTAAACTTGAAGACGTGTAGATGGAACCGTGTTACGGCAGAAATTAGGCAGCTATTAACATGAAATTCACAAGTACATTAATAAGAGTCTAGACTAGATGGAGGATAATGTAACAAAAACTGTTGGGCTTCTCTGTTGTTGTTTAGCAGCACAGCCAGGAATATACATAAGACAAAGACAGATCAATTCATAAATCTTACCATATTATTATTTTCTCAAAATCATGTTTTTTTTCAATGTTTACAAACTCAGGAAATACTTCCTAGGACACCCGATAACTTTGAGGGTAAAATCCATAATAATTATGAGTAGTAGATAGTAGTCTTTGCTTTTGTTTAATCATTGTGTATTTGTTTTTGACTTTGAAATAGAAACATTTACAGTTAATACATGTGATTGTATTGGCCGATTTTACTAATGGATGATTGGTTTCAGAAAGTGCACTCCTGTGGATAGAAACTTCATAACATTTGTACTCAAATTCAAATTATTGAGATAGAGATATATATATATATATATATATATATATATATATATATATATATATATATATATACACACACACACACACACACACACACACACACACACGCACACACCAGTGACGTGCGTTCACTAGAGGCAGGTGAGGCGGGCCCCCACCTGCCATCATGGAAAGAAAAAAAATGTAAAAAGAAAACAAATTAATTAAATTGTTATATGTATTCAGTGATTATACTATAAAGTTATTTTCCATTTAACTTCACCAGTTTTCGATTATTTTTATTCAAA
Source organism: Nerophis lumbriciformis (assembly GCF_033978685.3). Lineage (NCBI taxonomy): Eukaryota > Metazoa > Chordata > Actinopteri > Syngnathiformes > Syngnathidae > Nerophis > Nerophis lumbriciformis. Next base: position 14,902,355 of record NC_084548.2, read on the forward strand.
ATCGCTGAATTTTCACATTTGCCGTTCAAATACTGAGAAGAGACGATGCGGTGATCAGCAGCCAGTTGAGGCACGTGCAGTGAGACCGTATTGCTATATGAACTATATTATACATTTCCATAGTTTAGTTAGCTGAGGTATATAATGTACAGTGTATTTTGTCAACAACTGTATGTGTGTAACGTATTTCTTGTGCTGAGCAATCATAAAACTGCTGCGAAGACGCACTGTGTGAGGCTCGCAGTAATCCCGCCTCCTGGTGCCGGTTAATGCACCCCCCCCCCCCTGACGGGAGCGCCACACCAACCAAAGCCCACACCCAAACCCTCCACGTGCAAGACCGAATCCACCCAAAAAAAGTCACTTAACAAGAAGCCAAAAAGTGCAAAAACAACAATGCTCGCGCCGGAGGATCCGTGAACGACTGCAGGGACACAACATTAGATACACCTGCAGACTGCAGCACGGATTTCATATTTCATTCATTCACAACTCCTCCAACACAAAACACCACTGTTCCCGCACTTATAAGTAAAGGTATGACCATAATAAGGTTTTTTTTAATTAAATGTGCTTTTTTGTGTGCTACAGTTTGTATGTGTAAAATTAAAGTTAAGTTAAAGTACCAATGATTGTCACACACACACTAAGTGTGGTGAAATTTGTCCTCTGCATTTGACCCATCCTCTTCTTCACCCCCTGGGAGGTGAGGGGAGCAGTGGGCAGTAGCGGCGCCGCGCCCGGGAATAATTTTTGGTGATTTAACCCCCAATTCCAACCCTTGATGCTCGAGTGCCAAGCAGGGAAGAATGCTGGTATGAGCTTTTAAACACAACCCGTTAACTGCTGCCAATCGAAAGGTGAATAGGATACTCTTTAGGGTTCATATGTTTGTAAATCTGACTGTGATGAAGTCAGTGCCTCACCAGCCATCAACCTCACCGCACGTCACTGATATACACAAGCCAAACGTTTAGACACACCTTCTTCTCATTCATTCAATGTGTTTTCTTTATTTTCTTGACTATTTACATTGTAGATTGTCACTGAAGGCATCAAAACTATGTGGAGTTATGTACTTAACAAAAAAAGGTGAAATAACTGAAAACATGTTTTATATGCTAGTTCATCAAGAGAATGCCAAGAGTGTGCAAAGCAGTGATCAGAGCAAAGGGTGGCTATTTTTAAGAAACTAGAATATAAGACATGTTTTCAGTTATTTCAGCTTTTTTTGTTAAGTACATAACTCCAAATGTGTTCATTCATAGTTTTGATGCCTTCAGTGACAATCTACATGTCATGAAAATAAAGAAAACGCATTGAATGAGAAGGTGTGTCCACACTTTTGGCATGTACTATATATATAAAACTGGTTGAAAATAGCCCCGTGAGTAATACATTTTTGACCCTGCTCCTTCAAAGAATCGGAATCGAGAATCTTGGGTTCCAAAATCGAAAAAAGGATTGGGAATCGGAACAGGGATCAAACAATAGCCAACCCTAGATGGGGTCTCCTATTTGTTTTCTGTCCACCCCAGATTCTGTTAAGACTCTCACTGTTAAGGGCATAACGGACATTAATTTAGCTATAAACTTAGTTTTCTAAAACTACTGCCTCACACTCTGAAAACCCGTGCTGTAGATCAGTATTTTTCAACCACTGTGTGCCGTGAGATAGTCTGATGTGCCGTGGGAGATTATCTAATTTCACCTATTTGGGTTAAAAATATATGTTGCAAACCAGTAATTATAGTCTGCTAATTATGTGTTGTTGTTGAGTGGTCGGTGCTGTCTAGAGCTCTTTATGCTCTACTCACCCTATATAAAACTCTCTTTGAACCACATCTAAACTACTGTAATGTCATCTGGTGTAACACCTTCCCTACCTACCTCCACAAATTAGAATCCATGCAAAAGAAAATTATACGGGCCCTGTCATGGTCCAAGTTTAATGCCCCCACTCGACATCTATTCCATAATTATCATCTCTTAAGACTGACAGAGTTCAATATTTATCAAAATGCTTGTTTAACCTATCAAGTCATTTACAGGCTGAATTTAAGGCTCTGTAGCTTGGTTCCTATCTACCATCCCCAGCATGCCCACAACACTCGTAACTTAGATCTGATATCAGGGAAACATCGTTTACTGGATTGTACCGCTCGAAGTGTTGTATGCAGGGGACCAAAGATTTGGAACCGGCTTAATGAGAGCCTCAAGATGCTGTATCCATTCTCAAACTTCAAAAATAAACTGAAAACTTACCTATTAACCACCTATATTTAATGCCTCATGTGGGGTAGACTACTGTTGGGTTTTGCATGGTTGAATGAATGTATGTATGTATGTGTATGCTTGCTTTAGTACTATTATCTTGTGTTAATCATATAGCGTTGTTTTTTGTTGTTGTGCTTGCTACCATGTTTCATCATTCCATGTATATACTATCCTCTGGACCCCCTGTCAAAAGCTTCTTCTAGCTTATTTGGGGGACCCTTTCACGTACCAACATCTTTAAATGATGATATTTCACTACTATTGTAATTGTTATATGGTATTGTGAATAAACTTGAAACTAACTAAACTTAAACTTAGAGTAACCGTGTAATACTCTTCCATATCAGTAGGTGGCAGCCGGTAGCTAATTGCTTTGTAGATTTCGGAAACAGCGGGAGGCAGTGTGCAGGTAAAAAGGTGTCTAATGCTTAAACCAAAAATAAACAAAAGGTGAGTGTGCCTAAGAAAAGGCATTGAAGCTTAGGGAAGGCTATGCAGAACGAAACTAAAACTGAACTGGCTACAAAGTAAACAAAAACAGAATGCTGGACGACAGCAAAGACTTAATGTGGAGCAAAGACGGCGTCCACAATGTACATCCGAACATGACATGACAATCAACAATGTCACCACAAAGAAGAATAAAAACAACGGAAATATTGTTGATTGCTAAAACAAAGTAGATGCGGGAAATATCGCTCAAAGGAAGACATGAAACTGCTAAAGGAAAATACCAAAAAAAGAGAAAAAGCCACCAAATTAGGAGCGCAAGACAAGAACTAAAACACTACACACAGGAAAACAGCAAAAAAGTCAAAATAAGTCAAGGCGTGATGTGACAGGTGGTGACAGTACACCTACTTTGAGACAAGAGCTAAATTAATGCATGCTTGGTTATGCTTTAAAGTCATATCCAACAATCTGCTGGTGGTGTGCCTGCAGATTTTTCAATGCAAAAAATGAGTCTTGGCTCAAAAAAGGTTGAAAAACACTGCTGTAGATTATGAAATAATTCTTCAAGAATTGGGTTTTCCGATCAGCTAATATGTTTCATTAACATCAGTCTTTAGATTTCTTAGATTCTTAGCTTTCCAATTCAAAGGATAGCCATTCATCAAATACAATTCACTTGTTGGACAGTTTATGAGTCATTCCGTGCGTCTAAAGGGAACATGTCGGCAAGTGTGGGAACCACAGGACTAAAAACAGTATACCGCCTACTAGTCATAAAGCTGAAGGAAGACCAAGAGTTAGTAGTATAGCAGCGAGCGTCATCAGACCTAAAATAAACGACATAAACAAGAACAAGGGAGAGGCCGAGGTGGGAAAAAAGAAGAGAAGGGGAGGATCGAGGCTGATAGCTCACCTCAGATAAAGTGTGCACGCAATTAGCGAGCGGCGATGATTTCCATTAAGACTAATCAAATATTTATACTGCTTTGTGAGCATGTCACAAGGCTGCCCTGGCCTTCATATCATGATGACAGTCGCCTAATGAAAAGGTGGAGGGAGGTGGAAAGAAAAGAGAACGTAAGACAGAAAGAAAAGTAGGTAAGTTAAAAAAAAAAAAGGAAAAAAAAGTAAGGTGTTTGCTCTTTGTCGTCTACATTTGGTTTGCAAATTGTAAGAATAGTGTCATCAATTACAAAGCTGTGTGTGTGTGTGTGTGTGTGTGTGTGTGTGTGTGTGTGATAGCCGAAGCTACCTCACCCTTCAGGGCCATTAATCAAACTGGGCCTGCTGCAGAAGCAGTCCAAATTGGGCTCATCAGTCTGGGCATTAAGCAGGAATCGAAGTACAAGGACGAGTGAAACATGACACAGATAAAAGGTTAAAAGGAGAAAAATGATGTATGGACATATACTAATGTACCAGTGAATGCACCTGAGTTAGTGTCAGTTCCCTTTGAGAATATTCATCTGAAAATATATGTTTTATATATATATATATATATATATATATATATATATATATATATATATATATATATATATATACTGTATATTCTACGTTTCTGTGGTTTATCCGTTATAAAGTGCTCAATCCCGGTGTAGGGATGATATAGCCTCTTATGTTTTTTCCTGACCTGACCTAACATACATACTATATATATACATATATACACATATATATATATATATACACACATACATACATACATACATATATATATACACACACACACACACACATACATACATACATACATACATACATACATATATATATATATATATATATATATATATATATATATATATATATATACACACACACACATTATTATATATTATATACTGTATATATAATATGTAAATATTACATATATGTTATATTTTATATAGCTGCTACGGTACATTTTTTGTCATTTGTGTCTTTATACCTGCATTATCCTTTCCATCCTTAGTAACTGAGCTACTGTGTGGAACAATTTCCCTAGTGTATCATTAAAGTTTGTCTAAGTCTAAGTATGTGGGGTAGAAAATACAAACTAACAAGTAAAAAAAATGTATATATATATATATATATATATATATATATATATATATATATATATATATATATATAAATAAAATTCTCAGTTTTAATTGGCACTGTGAACAAGTATTAATTTAACAATATAACGAGAAATCTCCAATAATTAGCCTCTAGTTAAAAAAAAAAATAGATTTACATCTAAATCGCGATTCGTATTCATTCAGATTTGAACTCAGGTCATAATTTTCAAGAATCGGTATAAAACATAAAAAAAATAAATGCATTTTTTGTTTTTTAAGGATCAATTTAAAAACAAAAACAAAATGTTTAGCCTGTGCAGTCACACGTCAGCAACCACGCTTTTGTAGCCTGTTTGGAAACGGTTTAATTACCAAAATATTATATTGCAAGAATTTAAAATCGATTTGTCACTTCAGGAATTTGAATCAAATTGAATCGTGAGTTGTTTTAAGATTCCTACTCCTTTTTTTTTTTAAATATATTGCCAAGTGCGGTGCAACCACAATAATAAACATAGTGCTACGGTACATTAATACCTGCACATCAGTACAGTGGAACCTCAATTTACGAATGCCTTTATTTTCACCTTTTCGGTTTACCAACCTTTACATCACATCTATGAATGAACACATGTGAAGTTATGTACTTAACAAAAAAAGGTGAAATAACTGAAAGCATGTTTTATATTCTAGTTTCTTCAAAATAGCCACCCTTTGTACTTATATACTTTTTTGCACACTCTTGGCATTCTCTCGATGAGCTTCAAGAGGTAGTCACCTGAAATGGTGTGCCTAAAGCTCATCGAGAGAATGCCAAGAGTGTGCAAAGCAGTAATCAGAGCAAAGGGTGGCTATTTTGAAGAAACTAGAATATAAAACATGTTTTCAGTCATTTCACTTTTTTTTGTTAAGTACATAACTCCACATGTGTTCATTCTTAGTTGTAATGCCTTCAGTGACAATCTACAATGTAAATAGTCATGAAAATAAAGAAAAAACATTGAATGAGGAGGTGTGTCCAAACTTTTGGCCTTTACTATATATATATATATATATATACACATACATATACACACAGTATAAAATAATAGTGTCTTGAAAGTGTGCAGTTTTTTACAAACAGGGACCAATTACTCTGATTCTTATGGGGAACTCTAATTCACTATACAAACCTTTTGGTTCAAAAACCATGTTCAAGAACCAAATAAGGTCTTAAATTAATATCTTGGTAAAGGTGCAATATTTACAGCTCTTGATGTTGCAGGTGTACCTAATCAAATGTTTAGTGCAGGGGTCAGCAACCCGCGGCTCTTTAGTGCCGCCCTAGTGGCACTAAAGGATTAAAAATGGAAAAAGATGGGGGAAAAATATATTTTTTTGTTTCTGTATGTTTTTTGTTTGAGGACAAACATGACACAAACCTTCCCAATTGTTAGAAAGCCCACTGTTTAATATGTTTGTTTGTATGCTTCACTGATGAGAGTATTTGGTGAACATGGTTTTGTCCTACTAATTTCGGCGGCTCTTGAACTCACCATAGTGTGGACTGTGACGCAACAGTTTGTTTACATGTCAAATCTTCTACCCCTTCTCTATCTCATTTTGTCAACCACATGTTTTATGCTGTGCGTGAATGCACACAGGTGCGCTTTGTTGATGTTATTGACTTGTGTGGCGTGCTAATCAGGCATATTTGGTCAGTGCATGACTGCAAGCTAATAAATGCTAACATGCTATTTAAGCTGGCTGTATGTACATATTGCATCATTATGCCTCATTTGTAGGGTATATTTAAGCAAATGTGATATCCTTTACATTTATCCTCTTTGTATATAATTTAGTTTTGCATGTCTCATGACACATTTCTGATTTTTTTTTGTGTGCCATGTTGTTCCAGACCACAGCAAAAATTACCTAGCTTGCCAAAGATTGTAATAAATCCATTTAAGAAGACAGCCTGTCATTTCCTTTAACTTGGACACACACATCTATACCTTTGGCCATTAAAAGCCAGTAATTTCCAGGCGTTATCTCACCTTCTGAGTAGTTTCTGGTTTCTAATGTTGTAAAAATGTGTAGAATAAATATTACATTTCAACATTTATGTCAGCAAATATTTGCTTCAGCCTGCGACACAGTCATTTTGATAGTAGGCTATTATAGCTAATATAGACACTTATGTCATGTGTTGCCTTCATTATAAGACTTTTAGATGGCTTTTAATTTTTTGCGGCTCCAGACAGATTTGTTTTTTTTTGAATTTTTGGTCCAATATGGCTCTTTAAACGTTTTGAGTTGCCGACCCCTGGTGTAGTAGATACACACATCACAAGACTACCGGACCTCCGCCTTCCACATTAAAGAGGAACATTATCACAATTTCAGAATGGTTAAAACCATTAAAAATCAGTTCCCAGTGGCTTATTATATTTTTCGAAGTTTTTTAAAAATTTTACCCATCACGCAATATCCCTAAAAACAGCTTCAAAGTGCCTGATTTTAACCACCCGTCCATTTTCCTGTGACGTCACATAGTGAAGCCAACACAAACAAACATGGCGGAAAGAACAGCAAGCTATAGCGACATTAGCTCGGATTCAGACTCGGATTTCAGCGGCTTAAGCGATTCAACAGATTACGAATGTATTGAAACGGATGGTTGTAGTGTGGAGGCAGGTAGCGAAAACGAAATTGAAGAAGAAACTGAAGCTATTGAGCCATATCGGTTTGAACCGTATGCACGCGAAACCGACGAAAACGACACGACAGCCAGCGACACGGGAGAAAGCGAGGACGAATTCGGCGATCGCCTTCTAACCAACGATTGGTATGTGTTTGTTTGGCATTAAAGGAAACTAACAAATATGAACTAGGTTTACAGCATATGAAATACATTTGGCAACAACATGCACTTTGAGAGTGCAGACAGCCCAATTTTTATCAATTAATATATTCTGTAGACATACCCTCATCCGCTCTCTTTTCCTGAAAGCTGATCTGTCCAGTTTTGGAGTTGATGTCAGCAGGCCAGGGAAGCTAGGGTCGATATCGGGTTTAGCTCGCTTGTCTGCGGGAACAACCTGCCGCAATTGCTTGCCGTGCTACCGAGTTCCTTTGTCCCTGATTTGCTCACACACTCCGGCAGATTCAATGGGGGTCTGGCGGCAGATTTCTTTGACTTTATCGTTGGAAATGCATCTGCTTTGAGTGTCGCAGGATATCCACACATTCTTGCCATCTCTGTCGTAGCATACCTTTCGTCGGTAAAGTGTGCGGAACAAACGTCCAATTTCTTGCCACTTTCGCATCTTTGGGCCACTGGTGCAACTTGAATCCGTCCCTGTTCGTGTCGTTACACCCTCCGACAACACACCGACGAGGCATGATGTCTCCAAGGTACGAAAAAACGGAAAATAACAGAGCTGATTTGACTCGGTGTCTGAGAAAATGGCGGATTGCTTCCCGATGTGACGCCACGTTGTGACGTCATCGCGAATATTAGAAAGGTGTTTAATTCGCCAAAATTCACCCATTTAGAGTTCGGAAATCGGTTAAAAAAATATATGGTCTTTTTTCTGCAACATCGAGGTATATATTGACGCTTACATAGGTCTGGTGATAATGTTCCCCTTTAAAGGCAGGCATTGGGAAACATTTTCTGCATGTCCAAAGCTGATCAAGTGACACAATCAACTGAGGGTCGGAGGTAACAAGATGGGCGGGCCTGCGGAGGTGAGAGGTCAAGTCCCGGCCTGACAGACAGATGGAGGAGAGCGGTCAGCATTTGAAGGATGAGGAAGGCGTGAAGGATGACCCTGCTTGGGTGCTGTGACAGTGCGGGGATATGGATGAGTCTGCACAACGGCGTGACAAGTAAACACCTGGTTGTTGTATGCATAACGCATGTATTGTCCATGTTGGAGAAGGTAAAAGGGACAAGAGAGATGTGTTTGCATGCAGGTTCCTAAAATAAAACCTGTAACCAGACGCTCTCTGACATAGCATTGTTTGAAGAAAATAGACCTCTCCGTCCAACCTACATATCTCCGGACAGCAGAAAATGTGAGGATAAAAAAGCGATGGCCGGCTAATCCCAGCTCAAGCGATAACATTCAGCCGGTGAAGCCATGACGGATGAGTATTGATCCCCGGGTTGTTGGAGGAGGGTAAAATAGATAACTAGACCGCTTTATTGATATTGATCGGCGAGTCAAAAGGGACAAAATAACTCCCCCGCTAACAAACATGTCGAATTATCGTGCAATAAACGTGGATTACGCTCAAGAGAGAGCAAGGAAGAAAAAAAAGGAAAAAAAAAGGATTAAGGCTTGTTGTAAATGTTGGTGAACAAAGCGAACCTGGGATTTCCGTGTCTGTCAAAGTACTTTTCGCGAGACAAATTTGTCATAATTCCACATTCAAAATATGGTCGCCGAGAGCAATGTGACGGAAAACGACAACGTCTCAACGAGGACACGAACACACAAAACATATAAAAAAACGCACTCATCTCACACTTCAAACAAGCTCGCACACAACGACGCCATCAGAACTCACCAAAAGCCGACTTCTCACTGCGGTGCGGTCCAACTGTGAGACCCGGGCCACCCATAAAGTCTAGTTACCAATTAACTGCATGTATGTGTGTGTGTGTGTGTGTGTGTGTGTGCATGCTAGAGATACCCGTGAAGCACACGGGGTGTCTGGCAGGCCTATCTGCGGCGCTGCGATGCGCTAACGTGAAAGAATGCCAGCGTCGGAGCGACACAGATAGGGGAAGTGCGAGGGGCTCGACGGGCCCCCCCGGTGAGGGGTCAATGTTGAAGTCAAGTCCTAAAAGTAGTGTCCACACATTTGGAGGGTCCTGAGAGGCTTACGGTTCGCTGTCGGGACACGCAAACATTTGCCACATTGAAGGAAACGGTGAAATAACCTCTTTCTGACCCAAGACTTGACGGGAAAAGATATCAGCAGACTCTTGGAACTTGAACAACAGTTGGCACTGAGCAAGGCACTCGACTCTGAGCTGCTCAGGTCAATTGATAATTGTACTCGGATATTTGCAGCATTATTGTCAATATAGAGTGCTAAAGTAGTTGGGAAAAGGCATGTTCACCACTGTGTTACATGGCCTTTCCTTTTAACAACACTCAGTAAGTGTGCAAATTATGAGAAGGATCCTATTATGCATGATTGACTTTTAATGATGTCCCCTATGTGTCGCGAGAGCACCAAACATGAGAATAATCTAGCATCTTCCTTTTAATGGGTTATTACTTGTATAGCGCTTTTCTACCTTCAAGGTACTCAAAGCGCTTTGACACTATTTCCACATTCACCCATTCACACACACATTCACACACTGATGGCGGGAGCTGCCATGCAAGGCCATAAACTCGACTCATCAGGAGCAATGGTGAAAAGTTAAAGTTAAAGTACCAATGATTGTCACACACACGAGGTGTAGTGAGATTATTCTCTGCATTTGACCCATCACCCTTGATCACCCCCTGGGAGGTGAGGGGAGCAGTGAGCAGCAGTGGTGGCCACGCCTGGGAATCATTTTTGGTGATTCAACCCCCAATTCCAACCCTTGATGCTGAGAGGTAATGGTTCCCATTTTTATAGTCTTTGGTATGACTCGGCCGGGGTTTGAACTCACAACCTACCGATCTCAGGGTGGACACTCTAACCACTAGGCCACTGAGTAGGTGAAGTGTCTTTCTCAAGGACACAACGGACCCTTTACTTCTTTCATAAAAGAGGTGCATACATCCTTGCTTTTCGTGTCAATGAGGACAGCTTTGTAATATATATATATATATATATATATATATATATATATATATATATATATATACACACACAGCACAGGCCAAAAGTTTTGACATATCTTCTCATTTAATGTGTTTTCTTTATTTTCATGACTATTTATATTGTAGATTGTCACTGAAGGCATCAAAACTATGAATGAATACATGTGGAGTTATGTACTTAACAAAAAAAAGGTGAAATAACTGAAAACATGTTTTATATTCTAGTTTCTTCAAAATAGCCACCCTGTGCTCTGAGTACTGCTTCGCACACTCGTGACATTCTCTCGATGAGCTTCAAGAGGTAGTCACCTGAAAGGGTTTTCACTTCACAGGTGTGCTTGAAGCTCATCGAGAGAATGCTAAGAGTGTGCAAAGCAGTAATCAGAGCAAAGGGTGGCTATTTTGAAGACACTAGAGTATAAAACATGCTTTCAGTTATTTCACCTTCTTTTGTTAAGTACAAAACTCCACACTCCATGTTCATTCATGGTTTTGATGCCTTCAGTGACAATCTACAATGTAAATAGTCATGAAAATAAAGAAAACGCATTGGATGAGGTGTGTCTAAACTTTTGGCCTGTATATATATATATATATATATATATATATATATGTATATATATGTATATATATATATATATATATATATATATATATATATATATCGGCCGATAAATGCGTTAAAATGTAATATCGGAAATTATCGGTATCGTTTTTTTTTTTTTTTTAATCAAATCAACATAAAAAACACAAGATACACTTACAATTAGTGCACCAACCCAAAAAATCGGTATCGTTTTTTTTATTATCGGTATCTTTTTTTTATTTTATTTTTTTTTTTTTAAATCAAATCATTATAAAAAACACAAGATACACTTACAATTAGTGCACCAACCCAAAAAACATCCCTCCCCCATTCACACAAAAGGGTTGTTTATTTCTGTTATTAATATTCTGGTTCCTACACACACACACACACACACACACACACACACACACACACACACACACACACACACACACACACACACACACACACACACACACACACACACACACACACACACACACACACATCTCAATACAGTCTGCAAGGGATACAGTCCGTAAGCACACATGATTGTGCGTGCTGCTGGTCCACTAATAGTACTAACCTTTAACAGTTAATTTTACTAAGTTTCATTAATTACTAGTTTCTATGTAACTGTTTTATATTGTTTTACTTTCTTTTTTATTTAAGAAAATGTTTATCATTTATTTATCTATTTTATTTTATTTTTTAAAAAGTACCTTATCTTCACCATACCTGGTTGTCCAAATTAGGCATAATAATGTGTTAATTCCACGACTGCATATATCGGTTGATATCGGTATCGGTTGATATCGGTATCGGTAATTAAAGAGTTGGACAATATCGGAATATCGGCAAAAAGCCATTATCGGACATCCCTAATATATATGTATAGTAAAACGCCAGAGGAGAAAGATGGGCCCTGCAGCCAAGACCACAACAAACATTAACTTCATACGCCCCCATTGCAATAGACCATGCGGCTCTCGTATTGGACTTTTCAGTCACCTCAAGACTCCCCAATAGAAGAAGTAGAAGTCATCATCGGATACGATGGACTACCATAAGCAGTAAGTAGTCCAACAAAATAATACACAATAATACCATAATAATACAATTCCAATTCCAAAACCAAACTCGGCTCAGCAACAGTCAAAATAGCAATAAACGACGAGGACACACAAACATGACACAAAACAATCCAAAAGTAGTCAAAACAAAAATGAATATTATCAACAACAGTATCAATATTAATAAGAATTACAGCACAGCAGTGATTAGAAATACCTCATTTGCATGATCATCACAGCCATTTATATACAAATAAAATACAAACATTTCAAAAGATTTGAGATATTTGATGATACATGGTATGACGCAGGTAAGGGATGAAGGAGGCTGGAGAAAAAGTGCAGTAAAGAAGTGGGGTGTGGGTGTGTGGGTGTGGTGGGGGGAGCGCGGGGGGGGGGGGGGGGGGCGCTGGC
>NC_084548.2:14920000-14962500 GCF_033978685.3 Nerophis lumbriciformis
ATCTGCCAAAAAAACATGTATTTAGGTGGAAATATCACAGATTGCATTACAAAACATATTTTATTAAGCATGATTATAATATAACACAATCTTTCATTTTGGTTGTTGGACCAGATTCGATGTGTAACGCTATTCGCCACACCTAATGTGTGTGTGACAATCATTGGTACTTTAACTTTATTATTGTGAAGCCGGAAGTATGTGATTGGTATGAGACCAGGTGTCTTGACGAGACACCTTCTAAACTCTAAACTTCCTGCTTACTGTCGTTCTTTTTCTGCTGAGCTTTTAATTCTATTTTACTAAAGCAGTTTGTGCAATAATCTACATTCAATAACATCAATGAACTCAACCGTAATCAAAACACAGAAGTAAAGTTCCAGCTCTCTACAGGCAGCAAAGCGCGTAGGCACGCTTTTGCTCCAATGATGTCGTCTCACGGCGATCGAAGAAAAAATAGTCTTGTCTTATCAGGAGAATTACTTGCCATGGCTTTGGACAAATAATGTACCATTTTTATTTTGCATTTCTGCTAACTATTTTCAAGCTTGTGACTTAACAGTAACTGAAGGCCATTACCTTTCCTCGCGCTACCAAACGGACCGAGGGTCAATACGGAGTCAAGACGTATGCGTGTTAAAACAATTGACATCCTCAAAGGAACTTATAGTTGACACTTTATTATCACGTTAACTTTGACAGCACTGATTATAATACATCACAGTTGTAAACCCTATTTTTTGGACTATAAGGCGCACATTGGGTTGAGTTTCTCCTTGCCCTGATGAGGGATCTGAGCAAAGGATGTCGTTGTGGCTCGTGCAGCCCTTTGAGACACTCGTGATTTAGGGCTATGTAAGTAAACATTGATTGATTGACTTAAAGTCCTTTCATTTCCTAAAAAAATTGACAGTGTGCCTTATAACCCGGTGACCTCGAAGCAATTTTATTTGGTATATGGTGTAATGATAAGTGTGACCAGTAGATGACAGTCATACATAAGAAATAAGTGTAGACTGCAATATGATGCCAGTAAACAACACCAAAACTTTAAAGGCCTACTGAAATGCGATTTTCTTATTTAAACGGGGATAGCAGGTCCATTTTATGTGTCATACTTGATCATTTCGCGATATTGCCATATTTTTGCTGAAAGGATTTAGTAGAGAACATCGACGATAAAGTTCGCAACTTTTGGTCGCTGATAAAAAAGCCTTGCCTCTACCGGGAGTAGCAGACGATATGCGCGTGACGTCACAGGTTGTGGAGCTCCTCACATCTGCACATTGTTTACAATCATGGCCACCACGATTTCCCCATTAATTTGAGCGAGGATGAAATATTTGTGGATGAGGAAAGTGAGAGTGAAGGACTAGAGGGCAGTGGGAGCGATTCAGATAGGGAAGATGCTGTGAGAGACGGGTGGGACTTGATATCCAGCTGGGAATGACTAAAACAGTAAATAAACACAAGACATATATATACTCTATTAGCCACAACACAACCAGGCTTATATTTAATATGCCACAAATTAATCCCCGTCCATATAACCCGCCAATACAACTCAAACACCTGCACAACACACTCAATCCCACAGCCCAAAGTACCGTTCACCTCCCCAAAGTTCATACAGCACATATATTTCCCCAAAAGTCCCCAAAGTTACGTACGTGACATGCACATAGCGGCACGCACGTACGGGCAAGCGATCAAATGTTTGGAAGCCGCAGCTGCATGCGTACTCACAGTACCGCGTCTGCGTATCCAACTCAAAGTCCTCCTGGTAAGAGTCTCTGTTGTCCCAGTTCTCCACAGGCCAATGGTAAAGCTTGACTGTCATCTTTCGGGAATGTAAACAATGAAACATCGGCTGTGTTATCCGGCACAACAGTCAGGGGGTGCATTCTACGGCAGGGGTGCGTTATTCGGCACAACACCTGCCGCAATACACCGCTTCCCACCTACAGCTTTCTTCTTTGCTGTCTGCATTGTTCATTGAACAAATTGCAAAAGATTCACCAACACAGATGTCCAGAATACTGTGGAATTTTGCGATGAAAACAGACGACTTAATAGCTGGCCACCATGCTGTCCCAAAATATCCTCTACAATCCGTGACGTCACGCGCAGGCGTCATCATACCGAGACGTTTTCAGCAGGATATTCCTCGCAAAATTTAAAATTGCACTTTAGTAAGCTAACCCGGCCGTATTGGCATGTGTTGCAAGGTTAAGATTTCATCATTGATATATAAACTATCAGACTGTGTGGTCTGTAGTACTGGGTTTCGGTAGGCCTTTAAATGTTCCATTGAGAATATAGAACATTGCACACGGCGCTAAAAAAATCTGTCAAAATGTTTTATTACGATTTCGGTAAGCTGTGAAGCCGCACCGTTTGATGGATTGTCGGTGCATTAAACATACGATTATTATTATTATGGTGCGTGGTTAAGGACTGCAAAATGGCACCTATTAGCAGACATATTACCTGGTGTTTTGTTTCGCAATATTATGCAAAACCAAATTTTCTTACTTTCTGGTACCTGCTGATGTGTGTTTGGGATCTGTATAAGTCCTGAAAATGTGTGCGAGTCCACAATTGTAGTCCGTGCTGACGCCGTAGTCATAAGTTTCTTATTTTTCTCTATCTTCGTATGTGGCATTCATCTTCCGCTGTTGCTATTTCTAATATAAAGTATTGTAAAGTTCTTACTTATATCTGTCAGTCGACCGGCTGTCAAAGCGTTAAAAACTGTAGTGGGTTTACATAATTCACCCACGGAACTTTAGTTATTAGAGAGTTCCGGTCAGACGGGACACATTGCTGTTGCATTATTGAGCCACGGATGAGGAGATGTTGCTCCGTTATTGATTGAAGTAAAGTCTGAATGTCATTAAAACAGATAGCTCCATCTTTTGACACTTCTTCCACTCCCGTCCTTGCACGCTACAACAAAGATGACGGGGGGGGGGGGGGGGGGATGCTGTCTAAGGTGAGCCACGTAAATAAGACCGCCCACAAAACGGCACATCCTGAAGAGACGCTCAGAAAGCTACTTGAAGATGGTCTGTAAAACATAATCTATGCACCATTTTCACCAAAGAACCACCATCACATTTTATGTGGACCACAAGATAGTGTTTTAAATTTAGAAAAATACAATAATGATAGGTATTAATATGAATATTCAAACAAAGCCAATTGGTAGTTCACGTGATCACTCTAGAGACAAACATTAATACAAGTATGCACTGCAAGGGATGCATCTCATCGAAAAGGCAGAAAAAAGCCAGTTCAAAAGCCTCCAAAGTAAGCCAAAACTGTGTACTGCTGTGCAACTACAAATTTCCCCTGTGAAAAGAAGGAAAGCTTCCAGGGATACAGGAAGTGCAAGAGAGATGGAGGGTGACAAAGAGGCTCAGAAAGAAAGAGGCGGTACAAAAGAAGATGGTGGCCTTGTGCCTTTAGAGCTGAAAAGACAGACGACTGTTTCCTGAAAGTCTGCCATGCCAGCGTTCACAAGGTTGCTCGCTTTCTTGGACTTTCCTCTGTGCTTTTTTGCAAGGCAAACGCTCCAGCTTTCAGTCTTCACGCTCTGTCTCTCAGTCCTGTCGCGTAAACATTCTATTGCGGTTGTTTAGGGCCACAACCACTAAGTCAAGATGAAATACATGTTGCTGTCAAAGTTCAATACCAAGGTAGTTTAAATCAAATATTGGTCCTAGTGTGTGAATGTTGTCTATTTGTGTTGGCCCTGCAATTAGGTGGCGACTTGTCCAGAGTGTAGCTGAGAGAGGCTCCAGCACCCCCTTGCAATCCCGAGAGGGACAAGCGGTAGAAAATTGTTTCATCTGACATCACATGGACAAAGATAAGACCTTCTGGAGGAAATTTCTGTGGTCAAATGAAACAAAAATTGAGCTGTTTGGCCACAATACCCATTAATATGTTTGGAGGAGAAAAGTTGAGGCCTTTAATCCCAGGGACAGCATCCCTACCGTCAAGCATGGTGGTGGTAGTATTATGCTCTGGGCTTGTTTTGCTGCCAATGGAACTGGTGCTTTACAGAGAGTAAATGGGACAATGAAAAGGTAGGATTACCTCCAAATTCTTCAGGACAACCTAAACTCATCAGCCCGGTGTCAATACATGGACCTTGGAGTTTGTTTTCCCGGAATGCAAAGGAAAGTTGGCGTGGGCAAGGCATGAATGTAAGTACATGATTTATTTCAACACTAACAATCTACAAAAAAAGAAGCAAACAAAAGGCGCGCACAATGGCAGAGAACAAACTTGACTAACAAAACAAAACTTGCACAAAGGAAGAAACTATGAACAAGAAACAAAACTTAACTTGGCATGGAACTATGGCGGCATGAAACAAACAGAGGTAGCAGGGGTGTCAGAAGTAACATGAAAGGATAGATAATGTCACCAGGACGAACAACAGAAACAGACCGGCTTAAATAGCAGTGACATGATCAGTGAAAACGGGTGCGTGACTCAAAACGTGAAACAGGTGCGTGACGTGACAGGTGAAAACTAATGGGTTGCTATGGTGACAAAACAAACAAAAGTGCAAAAAGAGTCCAAAAACAAAACCGAACATGACTAAAACAAAACATGATCACACAGACATGACACCCGGAGGTTGGGTCTTGGTGTTCAAACAGGACAATGACCCCAAACACACGTCAAAAGTGGAAAAGGAATGGCTAAATCAGGCTAGAATTAAGGTTTTAGAATGGCCTTCACAAAGTCCTGACTTAAATGTGTGGACAATGCTGAAGAAACAAGTCCATGTCAGAAAACCAACACATTTCGCTGAATTTCACCAATTTTGTCAAGAAGAGTGGTCAAAAATTCAACCAGAAGCTTGCCAGAAGCTTGTGGATGGCTACCAAAAGTGCCTTATTGCAGTAAAACTTGCCAAGGGACATGTAACCAAATATTAACATTGCTGTATGTATACTTTTGACCCAGCAGATTTGGTCACATTTTCAGTAGACCCATAATACATTCATAAAAGAACCAAACTTCACGAATGTTTTTTGCAACCAACAAGTATGTGCTCCAATCACTCTATCACAATTATTGGAAACTCATGACAGCCATGACATTATGTTCTTTACAAGTGTATGTAAACTTTTGACCACGACTGTATATGATAATAGCTTCAATATAGAAGTGACTTGTTTTTCCACTCCACCGGTATTTGAAATGGCACAATCTCGTGTTGCAATGAAAAGCCTCCATTATCTAAGAATTTAACAGCACATAAACATGCCGCCTGTTCAGGTGTTACAATACTCGTATAATTGTGCTTAATCAAACTCATGTGGTCGGCGTCTATAATGTCTTTGCCAAAACTGACATAATTGGAGAGTGTTGCTGATGTGGAACCTCTTCCAAGTCTTGCTGAAAGTCTGAGTCACAAGGTCAACCATGAGCAGCAATTACGCATTGCATAGCGTTGGACATATACTGCTGTAGTAGACTCCAGCGATGCGCATGGCAGCTGTTGCAGAAACAAAACAGCCGCCACAACATAACGTATGGCTTATTTTGGACTGGACTCTCACACTATTAAATAGATCTACTCGACGTCCGTTGGGGGGGCGCGGCGGGGGTCCAAGGTTTCTCATTGTAGCCCATTGGGTTGAATTTTGATCTGAGCCGAGAATGTCTTTGTGGCTTGTGCAGCCCTTTGAGACACTTGTGATTTAGGGCTATATAAATAAACTTTGATTGATTGATTTTCCCATGAATACAGAAAACAAATATGTACCTCATATCACATAACTTATCGTATTTTTCGGACTATAAGTCACAGTTTTTTTTCATAGTTTGGCCGGGGGTGTGACTTATACTCAGGAGCGACTTATGTGTGAAATTATTAACACATTACCGTAAAATATCAAATAATATTATTTAGCTCATTCACGTAAGAGACCAGACGTATAAGATTTCATGGGATTTAGCGATTGGGAGTGACAGATTGTTTGGTAAATGTATAGCATGTTCTATATGTTATAGTTATTTGAATGAGTCTTACCATAATAGGTTATGTTAACATACCAGGCACGTTCTCAGTTGGTTATTTATGCCTCATATAACGTACACTTAATCAGCCTTTTGTCCACTATTCTTTATTTATTTTAAATTGCCTTTCAAATGTCTATTCTTGGTGTTGGGTTTTATCAAATACATTTCCCCCAAAAATGCGACTTATACTCCAGTGCGACTTATATATGTTTTTTTTCTTCTTTATTATGCATTTTATTATGCGACTTAAACTCCGGGGCGACTTATACTTCAAAAAATACGGTATTTACAGTTTCTGGTAACACTTTATTTTAAGATACACATATTCACCATTAATTAGTTGCTTGTTAACATGCAAATGAGTAACATATTGGCTCTCAATTAGTCAGTATTAAGTACTTATTAATGCCTTATTCTGCATGGCCTTATTATACAAGCAGCAAGCCATTAACTAAGAGTCTTCCCTAACCCCAACCCTAAACCTAACCCTATGTAAATAAGCAACTAATTAAAGGCCTACTGAAATGTGATTTTCTTATTTAAACGGGGATAGCAGGTCCATTCTATGTGTCATACTTGATCATTTCGCGATATTGCCATATTTTTGCTGAAAGGATTTAGTAGAGAACATCGACGATAAAGTTTGCAACTTTTGGTCGCTGATAAAAAAGCCTTGCCTGTACCGGAAGTAGCAGACGAGTAGCGTGACGTCACAGGTTGTGGAGCTCCTCACATCTGCACATTGTTTACAATCATGGCCACCAGCAGCGAGAGCGATTCGGACCGAGAAAGCGACGATTTCCCCATTAATTTGAGTGAGGATGAAAGATTTGTGGATGAGGAAAGTGAGAGTGAAGGACTAGAGGGCAGTGGGAGCGATTCAGATAGGGAAGATGCTGTGAGAGGCGGGTGGGACCTGATATTCAGCTGGGAATGACTAAAACAGTAAACAAACACAAGACATATATATACTCTATTAGCCACAACACAACCAGGCTTATATTTAATATGCCACAAATTAATCCCGCATAACAAACACCTCCCCCTCTCGTCCATATAACCCGCCAATACAACTCAAACACCCGCACAACACACTCAATCCCACAGCCCAAAGTACCGTTCACCTCCCCAAAGTTCATACAGCACATATATTTCCCCCAAAGTTACGTACGTGACACATGCACATAGCGGCACGCACGTACAGGCAAGCGATCAAATGTTTGGACGCCGCAGCTGCATGCGTACTCACGGTACCGCGTCTGCGCATCCAACTCAAAGTCCTCCTGGTAAGAGTCTCTGTTGTCCCAGTTCTCCACAGGCCAATGGTAAAGCTTGACTGTCATCTTCCAGGAATGTAAACAATGAAACACCGGCTGTGTTTGTGTTGCTGCAGTCGGCCGGAATACACCGCTTCCCACCTACAGCTTTCTTCTTTGCTGTCTCCATTGTTCATTGAACAAATTGCAAAAGATTCACCAACACAGATGTCCAGAATACTGTGGAATTTTGCGATGAAAACAGACGACTTAATAGCTGGCCACCATGCTGTCCCAAAATGTCCTCTACAATCGGGGACGTCACGTGGTGACGTCATCATACCGAGACGTTTTCAGCAGGATATTCCGCGCGAAATTTAAAATTGCACTTTAGTAAGTTATTGGCATGTGTTGCAATGTTAAGATTTCATCATTGATATATAAACTATCAGACTGCGTGGTCGGTAGTAGTGGGTTTCAGTAGGCCTTTAATGGTGAATATGTTCCCCATACTAAAGTGTTGCCCATTTTTTTTTAATCCTAACAAAAGCGGTGTATCGTCGAAAGGTAAACATTCACTAAACGCCAAACTTTCCCCTCAGCTTGGGAAGTTGGCATACCACCGCAGCAGACATTCTCTTCCTCTTGCTTCATGTTTTTTGGATGGCGGCAGCTTGTAGTTTGGACTCCGAAAGGTTCCAAAATAAAGTGTTCAGGCTATTTTGGGCCCAAATATGTTCCTCGGTTGGTCACACAGGTCTGAAGGTCAAAAAAGGCTGAGCGGAGAAGAATACATGGCTTCTTCTGTCCCGTCTCGTTCCGCGCACGTGCTTATGTGCGTCTCAGC
The DNA here is from genome assembly GCF_033978685.3 of Nerophis lumbriciformis. Classification (NCBI taxonomy): domain Eukaryota; kingdom Metazoa; phylum Chordata; class Actinopteri; order Syngnathiformes; family Syngnathidae; genus Nerophis; species Nerophis lumbriciformis. Next base: position 14,928,152 of record NC_084548.2, read on the forward strand.
AGGACACGTTTACGTATTCAGGGTAGTCTGAAAGAAGCTCTGATTACAGGCATAATTAAAAGCAATGTTAATTGATGTTGGAGGCCAACAGCGGATCAGTTCATTAAGGACCTCTATACAAGTCGCCTGCATTCCACTCAATGGTAAATGAAGCAGCATTATTAATCTGCTACACCCACGGGACAAGTCAAGTGTGAAGGAGAGAGATGTAGAGAAGTTGAGGGCTCTCTCTACATCGATCTTTCAAACATTGATCCCGATGGTCAATATTTGATGCTGATAGATTGGGGCAAACAGAGAGGTGAGATGAGAAGTTCATTCTATTAGCCCAATCAAACTGACTTCAGAGACCTGCAATCATCTATTACACAACACACACAGCCATGCGTTTCTCAAATTGCTTCATTACTTCTGCAAATGGAGGTACGTTTCCATTTGTTTTATTGTGAGCGAGCACGATTATGCCTAACATAAATTGCTGCCCTTTTTCCTTAAATGCCCTATAGTAATGGAGGAATCCATAGCAAGAGACACTTGGTTTGTGTGTTTATTTTTGCAATGTGGAGTTATAGTCTAGTTCAGTGTTTTGCAACCTTTCCTGATCCAAGGCACATTTTTTTCCACACACTAAGTCTTTGCAGTCGTCCAGCATTCTGTTTTTGTTTACTTTGCAGCCAGTTCAGTTTTAACTTTGTTTTGCAAAGCCATCCCTAAACTTCAATGCCTTTTCTTAGCGGCACTTGCCTTTTGTTTATTTTTGGTTTAAGCATTAGATACTTTACCTGCACGCTGCCTCCCGCTGTCATCTGCATATTGTGATCACGACAAACCATGTTCCCGACATCTACAAGGCAATTAGCTACCTGCTGCCACCTACTGATATGGAAGAGTATTACACAGTTACTCTGCCGATCTCTAGACCAGTGTTTTTCAACCTTTTTTGAAGCAAGGCACATTTATCTCATTAAAAAATCCGGAGGCCCACCACCAGCAGAAAACGTTAAAAAATGAAACTCCACCAGGTCGCTGTGCCTTATTTTGAGTTTGTTGTTGTTTTCCTGTGTGCAGTGTTTTAGTTATTGCGCTGTTATTTTGGTGGCCCTTCCTGTTTTGTTGGTGTTTTCCTGTAGCAGTTTCACGTCTTCCTTTAAGCGCTATTCCGCACACCTGGTTTGTGTTAGCAAGCAAGACTATTTACATTGTTGCTATCCTTCTTTGTGTGGACATTGTTGATTGTCATGTCAAGAACGGATGTACTTTGTGGACGCTGAAAGTTTTTGCTGTCGTCCAGCATTCTGTTTCTGTTTACTTTGTAGCCAGTGCAGTTTTACTTTTGTTTTGCATAGCCATTGCCTTTCCCTTTCGTTAATTTTTGATTAAAGCATTGCATACCTTTTTACCTGCACACTGCCTCCCGATGTGGTCTGCATATTGGGATCACAACAAACCATCTTTGTCTCACCCGACACATTCCGACTTTTACAAAGCAATTAACTACCTGCTGCCACCTACTGACATGGAGTATTACGTGGTTACCCTGCCGAGTTTTACACAGCACAGACACTAAGCAACAGCACATTATTTGCAGATTATAATTATTGATTTGCAAAAAAATATTTTTTGGACCAATTAGGTGAAGTTGCATAATTTCCCATGGCACACCAGACGATATCTCACAGCACACTAGTGTGCCGCGGCACAGTGGTTGAAAAGCACTGCTCTAGACAGCACAGACGCTCAACAACGGCACATTTGCGGATTATAATTAATGGTTTGCAAAAAATATTTTTAACCCAATTAGGTGAAATTACATAATCTCCCACAGCACACCAGACAATACCTCACGGTACACTAGTGTGCCGCGGCACAGTGGTTGAAAAACACTGTTCTAGTCAACAGGGTTAAATAACTATTCCGTAAATTCTGGACAATTCTGGTGTCGAACTCATTTTAGATCGGGGCCCACATGGAGAAAAATCTACTCCCAAGTGGGCCGGACTGGTAAAATCACGGCACGATAACTTAAAAATAAAGACAACTTCTGATTGTTTTCTTTGTTTAAAAATAGAACAAGCACATTCTGAAAATGTACAAATCATAATGTCATTTTTTTTTTGTGGTTAATAGTATTCTATCTTTATTTGTCGTTATTTATACTTTCTGAATAAATGATGTGATAATGTTCATCAGTCAACTCATTGGTGTTAATTTTCAATCTATCAAGATAAAAAAAAATAAAAAATCAAATTACAGGATGTTTTTTATGTAGTTTGCTCATTTTCCTTGACTAGTGCACGAACATGTTTTTTTTTTGTTTTTGTTTTTTTACATATGCAGCATGATCTACAAATATACAAATAATTGCTATTGCGACATCTCGTGGACACATTTAGAACAGCAGTTTCTTTCATTCAAATCTTTCGGCTCATTTTTATACTCAGCAAAGTCATCTTGTGGGCCGGATAAAACCGTTGTTTAAAACCGTGTTGTGTTTGCCCTGTGATGAGGTGTACCCAAGCTTGTCCAGGGTGTATCCCGCCTTCCGCCCGAATGCTGCTGGTATAGGCTCCAGCACCCACGCAACCCAGAGAGGGACAAGCGGTAAAAAATGGATGGATGGAATATTTTACTGTGATTAATAATGATTAATCAAAATGTTTAAATGTTATTAATCTGATTTTTAAAAAAGTACTTCTTTGACACAACTATTACAACAGTCATTTTTCATAGCAATTTTTGATACACACAGGAAATTATGTTGTACAATCTGACCAATCACAGCCTTTACGGCCCGCAAATATTTTTGTGTGGCTGTCTACATCACGCTATGCAAGAGGGTTTACAGAGAGAGAGGTACATTCCAAGTTTCAGAGACTGAAATCAAAACTGAAACTGGTGAAAAAAAATCAGAAAAGCCTATTCAAGAAATGTGTGCCAAAAACAATACATGTGGCAGGTCTTTGAGGACAAATCAGAATTTTGCAACAAAATTCATAATTACTATTATTTTTTAATTTATTTTTTAAACATTGTCCTGAATTTTCTCGGCACATATCGCACCGATCCTTGATCACAGATTGTCACTGCACGTTGTAGATAGACAAGGCATGGGCCAAGAAAGTTAAAGTTAAAGTACCACAGATAGCCACACACACACCAGGTGTGGTGAAATTACCCTCTGCATTAGACCCGCCCCCTTGTTCCACCCCCTGGGAGGGGAGGAGAGCAGTGAGCAACAGCGGTGGCCGCGCTCTGGAATCATTATAATCAATAAAATATTAATGTACGTACTTTACAGAGGTGCAGATTATGTTAGTTGTTTGAAAAGGACCATGCAGTGTTGTGTTATTATAGTTTTATTGTATTTGTACAAAAATGATATTACAATCTATTTGATTTTCTCTTCATTGTATTTTATTTAGAATTTATTTTTATTAACCTACTTTATTTATAACCTACTCTATTTCCTGTTCTGCTTGGATTATTATATACATTATTGTACACTATTGTTTTAGTGCAAGAGCTTATTTAATCCTACCCCTTTTCATACCATAGCAATGTTATCCAATAAATAATAAATAAATAAATAATAAATAAATAATATACCATAGTAAGCAAACAAATATTAAATACATAAATAATCTTTGTCCCAATAAAAATAAATACATAAAAAAAATAATTAAAAAAAAAAAAAAAAAAAAAAAAAAGAGTTCAAGATGTTCATCATAATTATTATTCTGTGTACTTTGTGAACACTTGTAATTTGAACAGTCTCTTAAACCGAATCATATTTGTTGGGAACTCACATGGCTGCAATTGTTGTGACCCCAAGATGCAGGAACCAGCAGACGGCGTGCAGGTAAGATGAGTTTTAATTTACTCAAAACAGAAAGTGAAGCAGTCGTGCATAACAGGTCCAAACATAATTCAATCTTCGAGCACTGAAGAGTGCTCGAGACAGACATAAAGAGAGACATGTTGATTGGCAACAGGTGTGGACCAGCTGCCAATCAACAGCAGGTGAGGGAAGAACCACAGTGCTTTGCGGGACAAACAGGAAATGGAAACAAAATAAGAGCACTGATGGGAAGTAAATACAAAACACAGAAACAAACAGAAATGAAGTGACAGATCGTCACAATATTGGTGCTTTGTTTGATTTCTTTGGTTAATCCATTCCATAATTTAATTCCACATACTGATATGCTAAAGCATGGATGTCAAACTCTGGCCCACGGGCCAAATTTGTCCCGCCGTGTAATTTCACTTGGCCCGTGAGGCGATATCAAATTAACACTAGAGCTGGCCCTCCGATCATATACAGCGGCGGTGCCGCGGTACACCGCTAATTGTCATACTTGCCAAACCTCCCGGGAGACTCCCAAATTTCAGTGCCCCTCCCGAGAATTGTAACGTCCCCTTTTCGTCCAGTCCAACGAGTGCTGGCCCAGTTACGTAATAGGTGCGGCTGTGGCCCGCACACAGAAGTGAATGCAACGCATACTTGATCTTCAGCGATACAGGTTACACTGAGGGACCCAGTATACATTTTTTTTTAACATTGTTAGAAATATACACCACACTGTGAATCCACAACAAACAAGAATGACAAACACATTTCGGGAGAACATCCGCACAGTAACACAACATAAACACAACAAATACCTAGAACTTTTTGCAGCACTAACTCTTCCGGGACGCTACAAGGTGTGTGTGTGGGGGAGGGGATGGGGGGGGTGTATATTGTAGCATCCCGGAAGAGTTAGTGCTGCAAAGGTTTCTGGGTATTTGTTCTGTTGTGTTTATGTTGTGTTACAGTGCGGATGTTCTCCCGAAATGTTTGTCATTATTGTTTGGTGTGGGTTCACAGCGTGGCGCATATTTCTAACAATGTTAAAGTTGTTTATACGACCACCTTCAGTGTAAACTGTATCGCTGTTGATGAAGTATGCTTTGCATTTACGTGTGTGTGCGTACAGAAGCCGCTCATATCTTGTGACTGGGCGGGCACGTTGTTAGAAGGGATGAAAAGCCGACGTGACGTCAGCTCGTAGAGGACGTTAAAAGAAGTGCCTGTAAGGCACACCCCCAAGACTGTGGAATACGAGAAATAATGACTGATGAACACCTTCGTTCGATAATGAATGTTGCTTCAGCTCAAAGCCTGAGCCCCGACATTAATGAACTAGAATCCAAGAAAAGATGGCAGGTATCTGGCTTGGGCACATCAGATTAGATCAGTGTGTTGCAAACTGAGCCGTTTAAAGTCCTGAATGGTTGGTTTATTCATTATTTTATTTTCAAATTTATTAGCCTGTGGAAAAAGTTAATGTTGATATTTACCACAGAAGGCTGCAAATAGAAAAGAGGCATTAAATTTGTATTTAAATTGTTTTTTTATATGCCATTGAAATTTTTAAATTATTATTATTATTATTTGAAACTCGATTTTGCATGTCACTATAAAGTTATATAAGCCTTGCTTGTTCAGTATTTAATGCAAAACTTGTTTGGGTCCCTATCAAAAAGGTTCATTTGTTCAACCTTGGCCTGCGGCTTTCTTCAGTTTTAAACTTCGGCCCACTCTGTATTTGAGTTTGACACCCCTGTGCTAAAGGTTTTAAGTGTTGTACGAGCATACAAATGTTTTAAATTAAATTTTCATCTAATGCTATATTTTTGCTCTTTTGATGAGACGAATTGTTGTACATTCTTGGGTAGCAGGTTATATTTTGCTTTGTACATACTTTAGCTGTTTGCAAATGCACCAAATTGTTGGATTTCAATAATTGTGATTTAATAAATAAAGGGTTTGTATGTTCTCTATATCCAACATTATGTATTATTCTAATTTGTAACACAGTTAGTGAATGAAGCGCACATTTGTATTTTTTCCCCCATATTTCTACACAATAACTCAGATATGGTAACACTAGCGAGCAGTAGAGAATATGAAGCGATTTTTGGTCTAGAACATGTTTTCCTTTATTCATTATTGACGTGTTTCTTGCTACTTTATGTGGTATATTTTTTACATGAGATTTCCAATTCATTTTATCGTCTATTAATACACCCAAAAATGTGTTTTATTGTTACTATTAAAACACTGCATCCAGAGAATAAAAGTAGAGGTCTGTTCTGAAAGCGCGGAGCACATGCTTCATCTCTATTAACCTCCAATGGCTTTTGCTAATTCCTCACTCAAGTGCCACGCTCGCGACAGTCTCATTAACACTCAATTCCCCCCTAATCACCAATCATGAATCAGGAAGCAATTAATTCTCTCAGGTTGTGACAGCAAAAACATGCACCGCTGTTGCTCTTTGCCTGCTCCTCACTCCTTTTGGCGCGCCGAAATGCATGTTGACCCGCGGGTTCTAAGACATGCTGCTTTCTGACAGATCGACCGACCGTGTGCCAGCTGGAGTCGGTGACACCTGGAAAAGCTTTGAGACATCAATGCCAATATTCAAGAGGGGCCGACGTTGAGACAGCGTCTTGTGGGTCAGTTTCCTGCCCTATAAACTCTTTAGGGGGGAGGTACCATAGGTGCCGATCCCGTGGGTGCTTCGGGGCCCGAGCACCCACGAGAGATTGATGGATGCTTCCAATCTTTTGTCATGTCTGTGTAATCATGTTTTGTTTTGTTTAGTTATTGGACTCTTTAGTTTCTGGCTTTTCACTCCCTTGTCTTGTTTCCATGTTTACCCATTAGTTTCACCTGTTCCACGTTTGGACTCATTGTGCACTCTTGTTTGTCACCATAGCAACCCATTAGCTTTCACCTGTCACGTCACGCACCTGTTTCACGTTTTGAGTCACGCACCTGTTTTCATTAATCATGTCTGTAGTATTTAAGTTCATTGTTTTCAGTTTGTCTTTCTGGCGACATCCCACATTTATGCTCTGCACATTCCTGACACTTGATTTCATGTCCATCGTTCATGCTGCTCCTTTAGTCCATGCCAAGTAAGTTTTTGTTTATTAATGCCACAGTTAGTGTTTTTTGTTGTTCATAGTTTCTGCCTTTGTGCAAGTATTTGTTTTCATAGCCAAGTTGTTTCTCCGCCACTGTGCGCGCTTTTAGTTTGTTCTTTTTTTGATAATATTAAATAAATATGTACTCACATTCCCGTCTCGCCCGAGCCAACTTTCCGTTGCATTCCGGAAAAGCAAACACCCAGGACCAAGTCATGACATCTTTAAAATAATTTTTTAAAAATCTATCTTGTTGCTGTTGATTTTATGGCAAGTTTGGTCCATTTTACATTTTGAAATAAGTCACAAATGAAGAAGTCTATAATTAACAAAGTCTTACCGTGATTTCATTGAACCCGATAATGAACTAATGCATGCTTACTCAACAGCCGTACATGTCAAACTAAGAGTGGCAGTATGAACAATGCCAACACTGTCATAAACATGTGCCATATAGTGAAACCCCACTAAACAACAATGACAAACACATTTTGGAAGAATATTTGCATAAACAACATAAACACTACAGAACAAATTCCCAGAATCCCCTGCAGCACCAACTCTTCCGGGACACGAGAAGATAAACAAACGCCATTGGTTGCTCTACACCTAACATCCACTGTAATGATACCACGTACCTAGTCGATACTACTATGACTACATCGATATTTTTTAACATCACAATATATTCTTTTATTTGGCGGTGTAGCTCGGTTGGTAGAGCGGCCGTACCAGCAACTTGAGGGTTGCAGGTTCGATCCCCGCTTCCGCCATCCTAGTCTCTGCCGTTGTGTCCTTGGGCAAGACACTTTACCCACCTGCTCCCAGTGCCACCCACACTGGTTTAAATGTAACTTAGATATTGGGTTTCACAATGTAAAGTAGAGATGCGCGGATAGGCAATTATTTCATCCGCAACCGCATCAGAAAGTCGTCAACCATCCGCAATCCACCCGATCTAACATTTGATCAGAACCGCATCCACCCGCCATCCGCCCGCACCCGCCCGTTGTTATATATCTAATATAGACGATGCAAGGCATTAGTGAGGTTATAAAGCTTTTGCCTGTTAAAGAAAGGAGACTGATCCAATGCAGTACAGACATTCGCGTGCCACGCTGTCACGACCCAGACGCACACCAGTGCGCAATCATATGGGAGCCGCGCTGAGCGCACCTCCAAGCGCGTCTCGCTGCCGGCGACGGCCGGGTATATGGGCCCGACGCTCCAGCGCCATCCATTTTCAGGGCTAGTTGATTCGGCAGGTGGGTTGTTACACACTCCTTAGCGGGTTCCAACTTCCATGGCCACCGTCCTAGCTGCTGTCTATATCAACCAGGGTGAGCCCCACCCCTTTCGTGAGCGCACTGCGCGCGGAGTGACCCCTGTTACGCGCCCCCCGCAACAGGGGTGGCGGGCAGGTAAGCTGCGCGGGCGGAGCGCGCGGAGTGACCCCTGTTACGAGCCCCCGGCCACGGGGGTGGCGGGCAGGTAAGCTGCTTACCTGCTGCGCGTGACGCCGGCTGCGGCGAAGGCGGACGAGGCGGGGTGTTGGTGCGGTGGGCGCGGTGGTGACCCTGGACGTGCGTCGGGCCCTTCTCGCGGATCGCCTCAGCTACGGCTCCCGGTGGGGCCCTCTCGGGGGAAGGGGCCTCGGTCCCGGACCCCGGCGAGGCGTCCCTTCTCCGCTCCGTAAAAGTGTCCATCTCTTTTTTTTTTTTTCTTCTGTTGTGGCATATGCAGCAGGTGCCTGCTCGTTTTTCGTATGTGGGTAACAACATTTAACTATGTATATATATTTCCAAATTGGTTTAACTGCCACCCGCCTGAATCTATTTAAAATCTAATTTTTTTTTATAATTTGAACCACCCGACCTGACCCGACCCGCGGATAAAATCTAATTGTTTTTAATTTCATCCGCCCGATCCGCGGATAATCCGCGGACTCCGCGGTTGTGCCCGCAAACCGCGCATCTCTAATGTAAAGCGCTTTGAGTCACTTGAGAAAAAGCGCTATATAAATGTAATTCACTTCACTTTGGTTGTTTTTTTTTTTAAATGTATGTTATGTTTATAAACTCAGTAAATATGTCCCTGGACACATGAGGACTGACTTGGTATCGGATTGATACCCAAATTTGTGGTATCATCCAAAACTGATGTAAAGTATCAAACAACAGAATAATAAGTGATTATTACATTTTAACAGAAGTGTAGATCGAACATGTTGAAACAGAAAATAACCAGATATTAACAGTAAATGAACAAGTAGATTAATAATTAATTTTCTACCACTTGTCCTTAATATTTTGACAAAATAATAGAATGGAAAATGACACAATATGTTACCGCGTGTGTCAGCAGCTAAATTAGGAGCCTTTGTTTGTTTACTTACTACTAAAAGACAAGTTAAATTGTCTTGTATGTTCACTATTTTATTTAAGGACAACATTGCAATAATAAACATATGTTTAATGCATCCTAGGATTTTTTTTGTTCAAATAAAGCCAATACTGACATTTTTTGTGGTCCCCTTTATTTAGAAAAGTACCAAAATACTTTTGGTACCGGTACCAAAATATTGGTATCGGGACATCACTAATACACACACCCCTTGGCAGAAATGTAGATTGGCGCCTATGCCTTTTTTCGGTCTTGTGAAGGTGATATCTCACCACTGTAAGACTCTTACTTGATAAAAAATGGTTCTTATTTGCTCAACGAGGTTCACTCATAGGTTAAAGTGTACATTGAATAACAAGCCTTTTATGCCGCTCCCTTTGTCAGTAAACAGTCTAGACTGGTCCCTCATATGGACCTTAGACGCTCACCTGTTGACACAATGAATCCCTTGCATTAAAGACATTGTTCAGCATCCAGCAACGTGTCAGATGAGATGCAGGTGTAAGGTTTTGGAACCGTTTTCGAAGCAGCTATTGAGCAAACTCTTGAACATATCATAATAATCCCCTCAATTCCACCCAAAAACGGATTAACTCACTGGAATATGAAGACAATATAACATGCACTATATTGCCAAAAGTATTTGGCAACCCATCCAAATGATGAGAATCAGGTGTCTTAATCACTTGGCCTGGTGTATAAAATCAAACACTTAGGCATGGAAACTGTTTCTACAAACATTTGTGAAAGAATGGGCCGCTTTCAGTGATTTCCAGCGTGGAACTGTCATAGGATGCAACCTGTGCAACAAATCCAGCCGTGGAACTTCCTCGCTCCTGAATATTCCAAAGTCAACTTTATTATAAAAAAAAGTGAAGAAATTGGTAGGCCACGTAAACTGACGGAGAGGGGTCAGCGGATGCTGAAGCGCATAGTGCAAAGACTTTCTGCACAGTCAGTTGCTACAGAGCTCCAAACTTCATGTGACCTTCCAATTAGCCCACGTACAGCACGCAGAGAGCTTCATGGAATGGCTTTCCATGGCCCAGCAGCTGCATCTAAGCCATACATCACCAAGTCCGATGCAAAGCATCAGATGCAGTGGTGTAAAGCAGGTCGCCACTGGACTCTAGAGCAGTGGAGACGACTTCCCTGACTGATGACTCACGCTTTTCCATCTGGCAATCTGATGCACGAGTCTGGATTTGGATGTTGCCAGGAGAACGCTTCATTTCGGACTGCATTGTGCTGAGTGTGAAAGTTGGTGGATGAGGAATTATGGTGTGAGGTTGTTTTTCAGGAGTTGAGTTTGGCCCGTGAAAGGAACTTTGAAAACTCCAGGATACCAAAACGTTTTGGACAACTTTTTAGAGGCGGTATAGCACCGAATATGATTTATTAGTATCGCGGTACTATACTAATACCGTACAAACCCTAGTAGGAATGAGTGCACCTTTTGTGTAAAGAGCAACAGACAAACAAATTAGCTAGAATATTAATACATAAATACATTGCTCTTCTCAAGGCATTCAATAGATTGCAACTGGTCCATCCATCCATCCATCTTCTTCCGCTTATCCGAGGTCGGGTCGCGAGGGCAGCAGCCTAAGCAGGGAAGCCCAGACTTCCCTCTCCCCAGCCACTTCGTCCAGCTCGTCCCGGGGGATCCCGAGGCGTTCCCAGGCCAGCCGGGAGACATAGTCTTCCCAACGTGTCCTGGGTCTTCCCTGTGGCCTCCTACTGGTCGGACGTGCCCTAAACACCTCCCGAGGGAGGCGATCGGGTGGCATCCTGACCAGATGCCCGAACCACCTCATCTGGCTCCTCTCGATGTGGAGGAGCAGCGGCTTTACTTTGAGCTCCCCGCGGATGACAGAGCTTCTCACCCTATCTCTAAGGGAGAGCCCTGCCACCCGGCGGAGGAAACTCATTTCGGCCGCTTGTACCCGTGATCTTGTCCTTTCGGTCATAACCCAAAGCTCATGACCATAGGTGAGGATGGGAACGTAGATCGACCGGTAAATTGAGAGCTTTGCCTTCCGGCTCAGCTCCTTCTTCACCACAACGGATCGATACAGCGTCCGCATTACTGAAGACGCCGCACCGATCCGCCTGTCGATCTCATGATCCACTCTTCCCTCACTCGTGAGCAAGACTCCGAAGTACTTGAACTCCTCCACTTGGGGCAGGGTCTCCTCCCCAACCCGGAGATGGCACTCCACCCTTTTCCGGGCGAGAACCATGGACTCGGACTTGGAGGTGCTGATTCTCATCCCAGTCGCTTCACACTCGGCTGCGAACCGATCCAGCGAGAGCTGAAGATCCTGGCCAGATGAAGCCATCAGGACCACATCATCTGCAAAAAGCAGAGACCTAATCCTGCAGCCACCTAACCGGAACCCCTCAACGCCTTGACTGCGCCTAGAAATTCTGTCCATAAAAGTTATGAACAGAATCGGTGACAAAGGGCAGCCTTGGCGGAGTCCAACCCTCACTGGAAACGTGTCCGACTTACTGCCGGCAATGCGGACCAAGCTCTGACACTGATCATACAGGGAGCGGACCGCCAAAATCAGACAGTCCGATACCCCGTACTCTCTGAGCACTCCCCACAGGACTTCCCGAGGGACACGGTCGAATGCCTTCTCCAAGTCCACAAAGCACATGTAGACTGGTTGGGCAAACTCCCATGCACCCTCAAGGACCCTGCAACTGGTCTGTTTAGTATTTTTTTTTTTTTTTTTTTTTTAGAAGACATTTCACCTCTTATCACAGCAGGCGTCATCAGTTCATGCTCATAGACTTTGCTTGGTCAGTTCTCGTCTCAAACACTAGACTCCATCTGATCAATTTAGATCCATCAATAGACACGCATTGTGATTTGATACATATAGAGGCACCATGATTTATTTACTTTTTTTTTTTTTTAAATCAGACCTTAGCCGAAGCCCTTCCTGGTGTACTTAAGCAAACACGAGGCAACATTCCTCTGTGTCTGCCATTTTAGCTCCAGTCAAACCCCACATTGACGGGAGGGCATTAAAGCATTAGGGGCTAATGTTTTTAAAAGTGTACGGTATCTTGGGGGGATTCAGGAGATGGGCGCCGTTGGTGTGTATGTGTGTGTAATGGTGGATAAGATGGGTCCGCACATGGCAACCATTACACACACAGCCCTTCTAATCGCTGCCGACCTGCCTCCTCGCCTGCAGCGATCCCACCTCTGAATGTGTGTGTGTGTGTGTGTGTGTGTGTGTGTGTGTGTGTGTGTGTGTGTGTGTGTGTGTGTGTGTGTGTGTGTGTGTGTGTTTGTCAGGGGGCATCCCAGGTTCAGGAGGGCAGAATGTTCACATAGATGCATGTTTTCACCACATTAACACACACATGGCTGTGGGTGTTTTGCACATAGCCTCAAATGTTCACCTCCTATTGGCCACGTGTGTACTTTGTTTGTTTACGTACAAAACTACTACACCCAACTTTGTGGAGAAGTGGGACGAGGACGGTACATTTGCATGTTACATTTTTAGAGTAGGAGAGGATACATGTCCCCGTTGCCATGTATACAGTGCCAATTGGTTCCAGCCCTTAAGGAGCAGTGGGCAATCCTGGGTGGTGGGCAGTGTGGGTGACACATCAATCAATCAATCAATGTTTATTTATATAGCCCCAAATCACAAGTGTCTCAAAGGGCTGCACAAGCCACAACGACATCCTCGGTACAGAGCCCACATAAGGGCAAGGAAAAACTCACCCCAGTGGGACGTCGATGTGAATGACTATGAGAAACCTTGGAGAGGACCGCATTATGTGGGTAACCCCCCCCTCTAGGGGAGACCGAATGCAATGGATGTCGAGTGGGTCTGACATAATATTGTGAGAATCCAGTCCATAGTGGATCCAACATAATAGTAAGAGTCCAGTCCATAGTGGTACATGGTACCTACTAGGGTTGTACGGTACCGCGATACTAATGAATCATATTCGGTGCTATATCGCCTCTAAATAGTACCGGTCCCCCTGAACACCCCCCAACCCCCGCCATTCCCCCCCGTCCCATCATGACATTGCTGGTTTTGCAAGCAGAGGAGCATGTTCGGCAGCGCACAATCACGGAATACTTACAACCAGACAATGTGTGTAGACAGAAAAGGGAGAACGGACACATTTTGACTTAAAAAGGTGAAGCTATAACACTAAAACACCCTCAGAAAGAGGTGCTTTAAGACAGTAGTCCCCAACCACCGGGCCACAGCCTGGTACCGGTCCGTGGATCGATTGGTACCGGGCCGCACAAGAATATATATATATATATATATATTTTTTTCTTTTTAATTAAATCAACATAAAAAAACAAAAGATACACTTACAATTAGTGCACCAACCCAAAAAACCCTTAATTACCGATACCGATATATACAGTCGTGGAATTAACACATTATTATGCCTAATTTGGACAACCAGGTATGGTGAAGATAAGGTCCTTTTTAAAAAATAACATAAAATAAAATAAGATAAATAAATTAAAAACATTTTCTTGAATAAAAAAAAAAAAGTAAAACAATATAAAAACAGTTACATAGAAAATAGTAATTAATGAAAATGAGTAAAATTAACTGTTAAAGGTTAGTACTATTATTGGACCAGCAGCACGCACAATCATGTGTGCTTACGGACTGTATCCCTTGCAGACTGTATTGTTATATATTGAAATATAATGTAGTGAAGTGAAGTGAATTATATTTATATAGCGCTTTTCTCTATTTATAACAGAAATTAGTGTAAATGGGGGAGGGAGGTTTTTTGGGTTGGTGTACTAATTGTAAGTGTATCTTGTGTTTTTTATGTTGATTTAATTAAAAAAATAAAAAATAAAATAAAAATGATACCGATAATAAAAAAAAACGATACCGATAATTTCCGATATTACATTTTAAAGCATTTATCGGCCGACATCTCCAGTTACTGCATATGTCAGCAGCTAAATTAGGAGCCATTGTTTGCTTTCTTACTAATAAAATACAATTTGTTTTGTTTCTCTATTTTATTTAAGGACAGAATTGCAATAAGAAACATATGTTTAATGCACCGTAAGATTTTTTGTTAAAATAAAGACAATAATGCAATTTTTTGTGGTCCCCTTTACTTAGAAAAGTATCGAAAAGTACTGAAAAGTATTGAAATACATTTTGGTACCGGTACCAAAATATTGGTTTTGGGACAACCCTTGTACCTACTGTAGGGACACAAGAAATGGAGTAAACAGGACTTGACCTGAATCACAGCATGACTTGAGACACGCTGTCCACTTTTTAAATTTTTCTAAATATGTCCGTAAAAACAACTTAAGGCATGATCCAAACGTGTTTAGCCTGGACAAATATTTACACTCTATTTAGAGTCAGAGTCATAATATGTATTCTCATTATTTTTGTTTATTGACTAATGTGCCTGTACTTTGTATAAAGGAGTATTACAAACACAGTGAAAAGAAAAGAAAAAAATGTTATAAGGAATGACGTTATAGTTAAAGTTAGTTGAAGTTGTAGAATTCTGAAGAATAAAGACATGAAAATAAAATGAAAATACAGTAGAGAAAACCGTTACCCTTGTTTACCGAGGTCAATTGGTTCCAGCCCTGAAGTAGGAATTATTAATCATAAATTGAGTATTTTTCATAGTTAGAGCATAAAAAAACATGTTTTTAACCTTCTAAATAGGGTTGTTAACATTATTAGATATAAAATAGCACCCATAGTCACCTTTTACTCATTTATTGCAATATAGTAATGCTAACTCTGATTGGTTTGGTCTCATTTAATGGCCAAAACTACTGCTGCAGTATTACTATTTGTATTTCATTTAGCCATGTCTATGCTTGAAAAAAAGTTCAAAATTACATTAAATATGGTCGGACAAAAATTTTAAAAATTTTAGAAATTCAATAGCGTGAAGCCGCAAACTTTGAGGCGCGATGTGGCGAGGGATGAGAGATAACTTGGTGATTTTTACAAGAATAAAGTCACAATATCACAAAATAGAAGATATATATGATTAAAAATGGTGTGATTTTTTTTTTTTTCTGTATTATTTAATTGTTTTTGACTTTTCCAATTTTCCAATAGAATAACTTATGTTAATGTATATACATTTTTATTTTTTAAACTTATTACTTTATTTTTATTCTTCCCAATGTGTTCCTCTATTTCTTTAACAGTCACTAAAATTCCCATTAATGATTTTTTTTTTTTTTTTACTTTTGTGACAGTAAAATGAAAAAAAAAAAAAAAAATCGGAAAAATAAAATTCGCATAGAATTGAATAAATATAATTATTTTTGTTTTCCTTTTTTTTTTACTTTTATGACAATAAAATGAAAAACAATACCAATTCTAGCAATACAAATAATGCATGTATTCATGTTATAGTGACTAATTGAATTAATTATTTTTTATTTACTTTTGTGACAATAAAATAATAAAACCTATAGATATTCATCCATCCATCCATTTTCTACCGCTTATTCCCTTTTGGGGTCGCGGGGGGCGCTGGAGCCTATCTCAGCTACAATCGGGCGGAAGGCGGGGTACACCCTGGACAAGTCGCCACCTCATCACAGCCTATAAATATTCACAAATGCAATTAATATCTCAGACTTTGACCTACACATCATGAATAGATTGTTTCTAAATATCACACAGCCCCTACTTCACCCTCAAAAGTGTAATATTTTGTCGTTGAATATTGTATTTGCAGTATGTGTATGTAATAAAATAATATTACACACACTTTTCACGAAAAGTAGAACAATGTGTCTTTGTGCGTGTCTGCATTTCATCTAAATATTATGAAAGATTTCCTGGTATGTTTATGTCATGAATTGCTGTAACGCGCCGTGTGTTTGATCCCGGTGTTGATCACTGGAAAGGTTTGATGATGACACATCACGTGTCAAACGTGACGGCGACTCGTCTCCGAGAAGACGTGGAGAGCACACAAACACTGCATCAGGTGAGCATGTGTATGTTGGTGATCTGGATGAGGGCGGGGATAACTCAGCGGTAAGACCACACAGGAGACAGCTTTCAACTGAGTAAATAAATACCACATCAAATAGAAACACACACACTTACAGCACCGGGTACAGTTTACTCGCCTCCCTCCTGTGTAATGGACAAAAGCTGTCAGCCATTAAAACTTGCTGACATCTCTTAGGCAGCCTAAAAATGCAGGAAGCTAATGCAGTGTTTTTCAACCACTGTGCCGCGGCACACTAGGGAAGGCTATGCAAAACCATCCAAAAATCGCTGCCGTTGTGTCCTTGGGCGGGACACTTCACCCTTTGCCCCCGGTGCCACTCACACCGGTGAATTGAATGATGAATGATAGGTGGTGGTCGGATGGGCCGTTGGCGCAAATTGCAGCCACGCTTCCGTCAGTCTAACCCAGGGCAGCTGCGGCTATGAAAGTAGCTTACCACCACCAAGTGTGAATGAATGATGTGTTCTACATGTAAAGCGACTTTGGGTACTTAGAAAAGCGCTATATGGTATTATTATTAAAACTGAACTGGCTGCAAAGTAAACAAAAAAAAGAATGCTGGACGACAGCAAAAACTTGCAGCGTGCGGAGAAGTAGGCGTCCACAAAGTACATCCGTACATGACATGACAATCAACAATGTCCCCACAAACAAGGATAGCGTCCGCACAACTTAAATAGTCTTGATTGCGAAAACAAAGCAGGTGCGGGGAATAGTGTTCAAGGAAGACATGAAACCGGTACAGGAAAACACCAACAAAAGAGGAAAAGACACCAAAATAAGAGCGCAAGACTAGAACTAAAACACCACACACAGGAAAACACCAAAAAAGTCACAATAAGCCACGGCGTGATGTGACAGGTGGTGACAGTACACCTACTTTGAGACAAGAGCTATAGTGATGCATGCTTGGTTATGGTTAGAATTCATATCCAACAATTTGAGAACGACTTTTTATTGTCAATATCAATATGTTTTCCGCTGGTGGTGTGCCTCAGAATTTTTTCTACGAAAAAAATGTGCCTCGGCCTGCCGATATTATCGGCCGATAAATGCTTTAAAATGTAATATCGGAAATTATCGGTATCGTTTTTTTTATTATCAGTATCATTTTTGTTGTTGTTGTTGTTTTTTAATTAAATCAACATAAAAAACACAAGATACACTTACAATTAGTGCACCAACCCAAAAAACCTCCCTATCCCATTTACACTCATTCGCACAAAAGAGTTGTTTCTTTCTGTTATTAATATTCTGGTTCCTACATTATATATCAATATATATCAATACAGTCTGCAAGGGATACAGTCCGTAAGCACACATGATGCTGGTCCACTAATAGTACTAACCTTTAACAGTTAATTTTACTAATTTTCATTAGTTACTAGTTTCTAGGTAACTGTTTTATATTGTTTTACTTTCTTTTTTATTCAAGAAAATGTTTTTAATTTATTTATCTCATTTTATTTAATTTTTTTTTTTTTAAAAGGACCTTATCTTCACCATACCTGGTTGTCCAAATTGGGCATAATAATGTGTTAATTCCACGACTGTTAATATCGGTATCGGTTGATATCGGTATCAGTTGATATCGCTATCAGTAATTAAAGAGTTGGACAATATCAGAATATCGGATATCGGCAAAAAGCCATTATCGGACATCCCTACTATCAATCAATCAACCCTTGTTTACTTACATAGCCCTAAATCACGAGTGTCTCAAAGGGCTGCACAAAAAACTCAACTCAATATGCTACACAAATCAAATTGGGTGTGCTTGTGTAGGATTCATAGGTGTGATTGTACCTGCTGTCATTTGCATATTTTGTTTCCAGGTGTGCATCTAACATAAACAATAGACGGCAGTACTTTAGTCTTCCTAATTCACCTCAGATGAGGGGAGAGAACGACACAAGGTCGGCTGCAGCATGAATGAGCCTAATTAAGTTTGGTTAACTTAACTCAGAGACTTCTATTTTTCACACACACACACACACACACACACACACACACACACACACACACACACACGCACACACACACACACTTACTTGGGCTTGCTCCCTTCTCTATTAACACCTGCTTCTTTTCCAATTAGCCCCTCCTTCCCCTCCAAATAGAGACAAATGGGCCAGAGGGGTCTGATTAATTCACTTCTGTCAAGGACTGAACAATGCCGTCAAGGCACACACACACACACACACACACGCACACACACACACACACACACACACACACACACACACACACACACACACACACACACACACACACACACACACACACACACACACACACACACACACACACACACACACGCAAAATGCAGCCTACTACTGACCACATGGCATCACATCACAGCAGTGACTAGAATGGCAAAGCTTGCCAAATTTAAAAAAAATACTCAGTTCGGTTCAGTTTCAGTTTCAGTTTATTTGGAACATGTAGGGATGTCCGATAATGGCTTTTTGCCGATATCCGATATTCCGATATTGACCAAACCCTTAATTACCGATACCGATATCGATATATACAGTCGTGGGATTAACACATTATTATGCCTAATTTGGACAACCAGGTATGGTGAAAATAAGGTCCTTTTTAAAAAATAAAATACAAATAAAATAAGATAAATAAATTGAAAATATTTTCTTGAATGGCGTGGCGCAGTGGAAGAGTGGCCGTGCGCGACCCGAGGGTCCCTGGTTCAATCCCCACCTAGTACCAACCTCGTCATGTCCGTTGTGTCCTGAGCAAGACACTTCACCCTTGCTCCTGATGGGTGCTGGTAGCGCCTTGCATGGCAGCTCCCTCCATCAGTGTGTGAATGTGTGTGTGAATGGGTAAATGTGGAAGTAGTGTCAAAGCGCTTTGAGTACCTTGAAGGTAGAAAAGCGCTATACAAGTACAACCCATTTATCATTTATTTATCATTGAATATAAAAGAAAGTAAAACAATATAAAAACAGTTACATAGACACTAGTAATTAATGAAAATGAGTAAAATTAACTGTTAAAGGTTAGTACTATTAGTGGACCAGCATCATGTGTGCTTACGGACTGTATCCCTTGCAGACTGTATTGATATATATTGATATATAATGTAGGAACCAGAAATATTAATAACAGAAAGAAACAACCCTTTTGTGTGAATGAGTGTGAATGAGTGTAAATGGGGGAGGGAGGTTTTTTGGGTTGGTGTACTAATTGTAAGTGTATCTTGTGTTTTTTATGATGGTTTAATAAAAAAATAAAAAATAAAAAATAAAAAAACCTGATACCGATAATAAAAAAAACGATACAGATAATTTCCGATATTACATTCTACAGCATTTATCGGCCGATAATACATCTCTAGGAACATGCGTACGATGCAATGTAATGCATGACACATTTCCAGTTGTTTCATTCCAGCACGTCCGAAAAGGAGTAGGAAGAAGCAGAGCTTAGTTAATCCTACCCCTTTTCATACCATAGCAATTTTATCCCAATTCCTTGTTCTCTGTAACAGAACAGTGAACAAATAAATAAATAATATACCATAGTAAGCAAACAAATTTTAAATACATAAATAATCTTTATCTAAAAAAAATAAAAAAGGGTTCAAGATGTTCATCGTAATTCTTGTTCTGTGTACTTTGTGAACACTTGTAGTTTGAACAGTCTCTTAAACTGAATCATATTTATTTAAGTTAAAGTTAAAGTACTACTGATTGTCTCACACACACACACACTAGGTGTGGTGAAATGATCCTCTGCATTTGACCCATCACCCTTGATCACCCCCTGGGAGGTGAGGGGAGCAGTGAGCAGCAGCGGTGGCCGCGCCCAGGAACAATTTTGGTGATTTACCCCCAATTCCAACCCTTGATGCTGAGTGCCAAGCAGGGAGGTAATGGGTCCATTTTTTATAGTCCTTAGTATGATATTGGTGTTTTGTTTGATTTCTTTAGGTAATCCATTCCATAATTAATTCCACATACAGATACGCTAAAGGTTTTAAGTGTTGTACGAGCATACAAATATTTTAGAATAGATTTTCCTCTAAGGTTATATTTCTCCGCTTTTGTTGAGAAGAATTGTTGTACATTCTTGGGTAGCAGGTTACAGTTTGCTTTGTACATCATTTTAGCTGTTTGCAAATGCACCAAATCGTTGAATTTCGATATTTTTGATTCAATAATTAAAGGGTTTGTATGTTCTCTACATCCTAATTTGAATTTGCACCAAACGGTCCACCTTCATACATACTGTACACCCGCATACGCCTGAACACACTGACAAATGGCCAATAAACTTACATACTAGACAACTTTTCTTTAAGTAGTAAGTAAGCAAACAAAGGCTCCTGATTAGTCTGCTGACATATGCAGTAACATATTGTGTCATTTATCATTCTATTATTTTGTCAAAATTATTAAGGACAAGTAGTAGAAAATGAATTATTAATCTACTTGTTAATTTACTGTTAATATTGGGTTAGTTTCTCTTTCAACATGTTCTATCTACACTTCTGTTAAAATGTAATAATCACTTATTCTTCTCTTGTTTGATACTTTACATTAGTTTTGGATGATACCACACATTTGGGTATCAATCCGATACCAAGTAGTTACAGGATCATACATTGGTCATATTCAAAGTCCTCATGCGTCCAGGGACATATTTCATATTTAAACATAATATACATTTAAAAAAACCAAAAAACAAATATTTTGTGATGCTAAAAAATATCGATGTAATCATAGTAGTATCGACTAGATACGCTATTGTACGTGGTATCATTACAGTGGATGTCAGGTGTAGATCCACCAATGGCGTTTGTTTATATTGTAGCGTCCCGGAAGAGTTGGTGCTGCAGGGACTTCTGGGAATTTGTTCTGTAGTGTTTATGTTGTGTCGCGGTGCAAATATTTTTCCAAAATGTGTTTGCTGTCGTTGTTTAGTGTGGTTTCACTACATGGCACATGTTTATGACAGTGTTGGCCTTGTTCATACTGCCACCCTTAGTGTGACATGTATGGCTGTTGAGTAAGTATGAACTTCATTCCTTTATGTGTAGAGTGTTCAAAGTTGTAATAATTGTGTCATTAGTTCATTAACGGGCACAATTAAATCCTGGTTAGGCTTTGTTTATTAAAGACTATATATTTTGAGACTTTTTTAATTAATTACATATTACAAAACTGTTGTATACTAATTCATAGATGTTATTTTATTATATAAAAAGGTCAGTAAATGATTCTATATATTTGTAAATGCTTTGAAGTGGGAAAGGGGTAGGATTAAATAAGCTTTGCTTCTTCCTACTCCTTTTCGGGCATGATGTAAAATGAAATGATATGAAATTGTGTGATGTATTATGATGTAAGTGTGTTCATGTTCGAAATAAACTAAAGAAAGAAAGAAAAAATGTGTTAACCGGACAAAACTCGCCTCAAAATTGACAAAAACAAGATTGACTTATCAAAAATGATTTGAAAGTTTGAAAGTTGCCATCAATCTCACGTGGGTGCTCGGGCCCCGAAGCACCCACTGGATCTGCACCTATGGGTCGTACCATGTGCAAGGCCACTTATCGCAGGGTTTTAGGCAGAAAAGTTGACTTTAAATTCCACATGTGCAGTATGTAAGAACACAAGGTGTTCTAAATGTACTAAAAACAAAACAAAACCCAGAAAAGTTCCTTTTGTCTAAGCTGAAAATGTACCTAAGTGCTCTGTGTGTGTTTGTGTGTCTGAGTGTGTGTACGTGTGGACTCAGGATGCGTGGATCTCATCATTAGTCTTCCCCTACTGTCCTCCCTTGTTTGTTTAAGCAGAGATGACTGTTTGCTTGGCGGTGCATGTCCTCCGCAAAGAGCGCTATAGAACACAACTGCTTCAAAACCCAAGCTGTTTCACCCGAACACACACACACACACACACACACACACACACACACACACACACACACACACACACACACACACACACACACACACACACACACGCACAAACATAAGACAAGTCATGGCCTGTTTATCAATAGCACACAATGTATTAGTTTGAAGTAGAGCTTTCCAACTTTCCTCATGTGATGCCATCACAATGTAATGTTACATATATTATGTAAATATTACATATACCGTATTCTTCGGACTATAAGTCGCAGTTTTTTTCATAGTTTGGCCGGGCTCAAGTGCGACTTATATATGTTTTTTTCCCTTTTTTTTATGCATTTTCGGCAAGTGCGACTTATACTCCGGTGCGACTTATACTCCGAAAAATACGGTATGTTATATTTTATATTGCTACTACGGCACATTTTTTGTCTATTTTATACCTGCATTGTCCTTTCCAGCCTTTGTAACTGAGCTACTGTGTGGAAGTGGTAGAGATGTCCGATAATAAATGCGTTAAAATGCAGTATCGGAAATTATCGGTATTGTTGTTTTTTTTTTATTATCAGTATCATTTTTTTATTTTTTATTTTATTTTTTTTATTAAATCAACATAAAGAACACAAGTTACACTTACAATTAGTGCACCAACCCAAAAAAACCTCCCTTTTCTTTTGAACTGTTTTGCAATCAAAGGCGATGGCTGTTTACGACCCACGTCCCTTAGAAACAGCTGTTGCCATGTAATCAGGAAAAGTCCAAATGAAAGAGGTGGCGTACAATCTTTCACCAGAGCGTGCTGGAGACTGTACAAGAGTACAGCCCAGACGTTTCTCCTGAAATTGAGCCAAATGTAATTCTGTCTCTGTTTAATTCCCTGCTTCTTGTCTCGTTTAACAGATATCATCAGTGTTTGAACCTGACAAGGGTGACGGGTCAAATGCAGAGGATAATCTCACCGCACCTAGTGTGTGTGTGTGTGACAATCATTGGTACTTTAACTTTAACTTTAAAAGAGTTAATTAAAAGAGTGATTTAAAAGGACAATCTTCTATCTTGAAATTAACGGGCAGCCAGTGCATAAATGAACATACTGGACCTTTAAAATAGTTGGACTATAATCATTTTCTTATTTGTTGGCTCCGAAGGCACAAGTATTTAACTTATGTTTTGTAGGCGAGGGGAGATTTGACAAATAGCTCAAAGGAAAACTTTGACAATCTCACCTTTTGACCAACGAATAAATGACTGATCTTTCTCTGAAGATTACCGTTGTTTACTCTAGGGGTGGTGCAGTGGTTTCTTTAAAGTGAAAGGGTTCTCGTAAAGGCAGGTGAGTGTTTCCCCCGTCTGCGTGACACTAAAAATAGAAAGCTTGTTTTCGAAGTCACTGAAACAAAATACGGTTTCATAAACAGCTAAAAATAAAAATAAACGGAATGCCAATGGGAATAAAACCACACGGTTTGTCCTTTTCTTTATGATTTGAGATGTTTTATGACAATTCAATTGACAGCGGCCCTGAAATGTGAGTGCTGCTGACCACCAGCTTATCCAAGCACACACACAGCAAGTCCAGCACAATGCTAACCTTGCTCCAGATCTGTCTACAATGCCACTGCCGCACATTAGTTCTGCAGCAAATAAATAGCTGCTGCTTCAGTTCATAAACTCTGGGTTCAGAGGTCGAGCCATGTCAAGTAGGGAGCTGAATGAGACGCCATGGGATAAAAGAACGATAGAATAAGGGATTTAGTCGAGGAGGGTAAGTGGGGAGGGGGTTGGCTTATAGAATACTCGCCATCTCCCTTTCCGTGGTCCACCCGTCGAGTCTCAAATGCCACTATAGTGTTGGCCCTATTGTGCACCCATCCCGAGAGCTTGTCTTCAATTAGTCTGATAAGAGGAGAGCGGATGGGTGAGAGGTACAATTGGGGGAAGGGGCCGGGGCAATAATCGCTTTGATGCCATTGGGCCCTCTCGGGCTTTTGTGGATTTTGCCCCCTGGGTTGGTGCCGGGGCAAATGGCAGGTCTGGAGGCAGACACTTTTACTTGCATTGTCTACAAAGATGTGTTTGATTGAGTGCGCGGTACAAAAAGAAACGGGCAGAGGCGTAAAGCTAAAGTCATTTTTTTTAAAGCATAATGAGTCATCATTGGACTGCCTTTGTCCGACATCAAAGGTAGGTGGAACATAATAAGAAGGAAGACGGGCAGGGGTTCCCAAAGAGAAAGGAAGTGATTACCAGAGGTCGGTGCTGATTGCGTTTAGTGAAGCAGCGAGTATTAAAATCCATCAGTGCATTGCTACACAGAAACAAGGTTCTGAGTTTGAATCTCCAGACTTGAACCTTTAAAGGGGAACATTATGACAATTTCAGAAGGGTTAAAACCATTAAAAATCAGTTCCCAGTGGCTTATTTTATTTTTAGAAGTTTTTTTCAAAATTTTACCTATCACGCAATATCCCTAAAAAAAGCTTCGAGGTGCCTGATTTTAACCATCGTTATATACACCCGTCCATTTTCCTGTGACGTCACATAGTGATGCCAACACAAACAAACATGGTGGATAGAACAGCAAGTTTATAGCGACATTAGCTCGGATTCAGACTCGGATTTCAGCGGCTTAAGCGATTCAACAGATTACGCATGTATTGAAACGGATGGTTGTAGTGTGGAGGCAGGTAGCGAAAACGAAATTGAAGAAGAAACTGAAGCTATTGAGCCATATCGGTTTGAACCGTATGCAAGCGAAACCGACGAAAACGACACGACAGCCAGCGACACGGGAGAAAGCGAGGACGAATTCGGCGATCGCCTTCTAACCAACGATTGGTATGTGTTTGTTTGGCATTAAAGGAAACTAACAACTATGAACTAGGTTTACAGCATATGAAATACATTTGGCAACAACATGCACTTTGAGAGTGCAGACAGCCCAATTTTCATCAATTAATATATTCTGTAGACATACCCTCATCCGCGCTCTTTTCCTGAAAGCTGATCTGTCCAGTTTTGGAGTTGATGTCAGCAGGCCAGGGAAGCTAGGGTCGATAGGGGGTTTAGCTCGCTCGTCTGCGGGAACAACTGCCGCCATTGCTTGCCGTGCTACCGAGGTCCTTTGTCCCTGAATTGCTCACACACTCCAGCAGATTCAATGGGAGTCTGGCGGCAGATTTCTTTGACTTTATCGTTGAAAATGCATCTGCTTTGAGTGTCGCAGGATATCCACACATTCTTGCCATCTCTGTCGTAGCATAGCTTTCGTCGGTAAAGTGTGCGGAACAAACGTCCAATTTCTTGCCACTTTTGCATCTTTGGGCCACTGGTGCAACTTGAATCCGTCCCTGTTCGTGTTGTTACACCCTCCGACAACACACCGACAAGGCATGATGTCTCCAAAGTACGGAAAACAGTCGAAAAAACGGAAAATAACAGAGCTAATTTGACTCGGTGTTTGAGAAAATGGCGGATTGCTTCCCGATGTGACGCCACGTTGTGACGTCATCGCTCCGAGAGCGAATATTAGAAAGGCGTTTAATTCGCCAAAATTCACCCATTTAGAGTTCGGAAATCGGTAAAAAAAATATATGGTCTTTTTTCTGCAACATCAAGGTATATATTGACGCTTACATAGGTCTGGTGATAATGTTCCCCTTTAAGACAAGACAGGCCCTAAACGGCTGTCAAAGTATACCAACTTGCCGGATTACCTTCTCAGACTTCTTCTGTCCAGGTGAGATGCATGATTTATGATCTACAATAAACTTCCAGCGAGCAGGGAAGTGAGAAAGCAGCAGACCACTCGATGTAAACATAGGGACACACTGTAGTGATCACGGAGCCGTTAGAAAAGTTTGTCTGCATTAGTGCTTACAATAACAATATCACTTATACTTGATTAATATTCAAATCATGAAGTGTAAATGGGGTGTTGTTGGCAATTTTTAAATGGTTATTTATTGGATTATATGGGCGAAATAGAGGACCTCCTAATGGAGAGACTTGTATTTATGTTTATTTAACATTTAGAATGCATTAAAAAAATCCATCCGTCGTCATGTCGTTCATAATAATTGTGAACGATAGGCAAAATTCCCAAAAAAGTGCAGTTCCCCTTTTAATAGTTATTCTTACTATTAAACGGCTCTGCTTACATTTTTCATTCTTTTGGCAATTATTTATTTAATTATCTTTGATGGAGCAATTTGCACTACTTGCAATTGATTTCAAGATGTAAGGGAACAACCTAAACATAATGTTTGGGTCTACAATCCAACTAGAAATTATTTTAGTTTATCCAACTTTGTAGCATCCAGACGACCGAAATTTCACCAACACCATTTTTTTAATGTATTTTTGCTCCTGAAAAATAATCTGGCAGTCAATTCCCATAATATTAGTTGGTTTTTGAGTAATCAATAGAAAACTAGCTGTACTAGTAACAATCCCTGTCCATTGCCAGACTCTTGGTGTGACAGAAAAATACAGAACCGGAGTCAATTTCCCCGTTAGACAGTGTGGCTAAAGGCATGCAAAATTATTATTTTGATCACTTAATTACATATTTCTGTCGCCCTGGTGATTACTCGATTACATGATTACTTCAAAGCAGCAAAAAAAGCAAAACATTTAACCCTGCGATGAGGTGGCGACTTGTCCAGGGTGTACCCCGCCTTCCGCCCGATTGTAGCTGAGATAGGCTCCAGCGCCCCCCGCGACTTCAAAGGGAATAAGCGGTAGAAAATGGATGGATGGATGGAATATGGACATATAATGTATTATTGAAATGTACACGAGTTTGAACAAACATGCTTTCTTTGTAAGACGGCTCTGATTCACACTAAAAAAAACTAAGTACGACATAGTTAGCCTCCAATCCCGGACTTCAACCGTACTGTTTCAAACCTGAAGCTGAAGAAGGGGAGACCAATCCTTACAGGGCCTCAGCCACAGGCGATGCATCTGCAGATCACTGTACTCTTTCAACATTTCCTAAACCATCTTCAGGAAAACATCGTAAGAAGAGGACGGATAATAGAATTCTAGCGTTTTACCAATCTTTTCTCTCGTTCTTCATTTTTCCGCAGGTTTTGACTTGCTCTTTCTACCTTCGAGGGTACTGCTGATTTTTGGCATCGCATTTGGCTTAAAATCTTTAAAGAATGCTTGCATCCGAATTCCAACCAAAATCCTTCTACTTCAAAGTCAGATTCAATAAAATGATCTCCGCAAATTATACTCCTCTTGCTTGGTCTTGCATGGGTCAATTTGACTGGAGAGCTCAATACTTTCCTCATATTTCCTTCATTTAGAAATGTATGCAGGCTAACTCTTTCTTGAGTTTGTCAGGAGTTGTAGGTGACGAACCCCAAGATGCAGAGAAGGCAGAAGGCATTGTGCGGGAAAACATGATTTAATGTCCATCAAATAAAGGAAAAAACACAAACCAGAAACTAGGAATAGCCAAAACTGAAAACAGGAACCAGCAAATAGAAAAACTGGAAACAGCTAATGGCTAACAAGAAAACACGAAACAAAAGAGCTAGGAGACAGCAAACTGTAATTAGCTATAAGGAACTATCAAACAGGAACAGCTTACCGCAAACAACGACAAGTAGTAGACACGACAGGTAGTAGCTCTAACGACAGGTAGTGACGACAATAATCCAGCAGTGACTGGAGGGCAGGGCAGGTATAAATAGCAGCTGGCTGATTGACACCAGGTGTGGCCAGGTGCCAATCAGCCACAGCTGAGGGGACAGCACTCAGAGAGAACAACAGGAAACTGAACCAAAATAAGAGTGCTGACAGGAAATAAAACAAACACAGAGGAAAAAACTAAAACTTAACCAAACTGTCAGGGACAAGCCTGACAGAGTTGTCTATAAATGTTTTTCATTCTTCCAGGTCATTGTAATATCAGGGCATTTAATCGATCGCACCTGTACTGTTCAATTTGTCTTAGAAGACGTTTCGGTTCTCATCCGAGTAGGCTTCATCGGTTCATGCTCATAGACTTAGAATGGTCATACCGAGTCCAACCAAAAAGTCCAGTTGTGATCGATTGAATGCCCTTCTTTAGTTGTATTGCTACAACCTGCAACAATGCATCTGGCAGACATATTTGATAATTCCTTCAGAATCTGTGCGAAAATAACATGATTCGGGATGAAAACGCTACGAAACCACATACTAGACCAGGGGTCGGCAACCCGCGGTTCCGAAGCCGCATGCGGCTCTTTGATCACTCTGATGCGGCTCAGCAGCTTACTTGCCGACCCCCCCGATTTTCCCGGGAGACTTCCGGATTTCAGTGCCTCTCGCAGAAAACTCCCGGAATTAAAAATCACCTCTTTTCACCCTTACAATTATAATAAGGGCGTGCCATGATGGTACAGCATTTGGCGCCCTCTACAATCTGTATTAACAGCGTGCCAGCCCAACCCCTTGTTATACAATATGCATCTTCTGCTTGCACGCGTACGTGACAGCAAGGCATACTTGGTCAACAGCCACACAGGTTACACTGACGGTGTCCATATAAAACAACTTTAACACTCTTACTAATAATGCGCCACACTTTGAACCAAAACCAAACAAGAATGACAAACACATTTCGGGAGAACATCTGCACCTTAACACAACATAAACACAACAGAACAAATACCCAGAATCCCATGCAGCCCTGACTCTTCCGGGCTACATTATACACACGTGCTACCACCAAACCCCGCCCCCACCCCAACCCTGCTCCCTCACACATCAACCCCCCTTCTGTGCGTCGGTTGAGGTGGGCGGGGTTTGGTAGCGGGGGTGTATAATGTAGCCCGGAAGAGTTAGGGCTGCATGGGATTCTGGGTATTTGTCCTTGTCCTGTTGTGTTTATGTTGTGTTACGGTGCAGATGTTCTCCCGAAATGTGCTTGTCATTCTTGTTTGGTGTGGGTTCACAGTGTGGCGCATTATTAGTAAGAGTGTTAAAGTTTTTTTTTTATACCGCCACCGTCAGTGTAACCTGTGTGGTTGTTGAACAAGTAT
This sequence comes from Nerophis lumbriciformis, assembly GCF_033978685.3. Classification (NCBI taxonomy): domain Eukaryota; kingdom Metazoa; phylum Chordata; class Actinopteri; order Syngnathiformes; family Syngnathidae; genus Nerophis; species Nerophis lumbriciformis. The sequence continues at coordinate 14,957,498 of NC_084548.2, forward strand.
GCCTTGCTGTCACCTGCGTGAGCATGCGGAAGCCCCATACAACGTGTAGCTGATCAGGCACGCTGGTTGTAGTGGGCGCTATATGCTGTACCATCACGGCACGCATGACGCTGACAAGCGCCATTCACATAAAACTCGCGTGCCGCACCAGCATTCAAATTCCATATCAAGGTGTGGGATAGCGTGTCTGAGACCCCTGGTTTATACATAGCACAAAGCAAAAAAAAACAACTTTGTATGCAGTGTTATTTCATTTTAAATTTCAAAAATTTTTTGTGGCTCCCATTGTTTTCTATAATTTGTGAAACTGGTCAAAATGGCTCTTTGACTGGTAAAGGTTGCCGACCCCTGTACTAGACAATATGAAATTGCCTTCAGTCTTCTGTAGGTGACTTCAGCAAGACTGTTCTGCAAAATGTGACTCTCGCTTTCTGTATGTGCTTTTGCACAAACATGCAGCTAAAATTGGGCAATTCAAAAAAAATTGCTGAAACTTGTTAGAAAATAAGCCTAAAATCACTACTCTGTCAATTCGGCACATTTTTTTTAGTGCCGAACTATGATATAAGTGCCAATTTAGCATTAGAGGAGCCCTTTAAAACACTCTGAAGTTTCAGTGCGTCTTGGTTTAACAGGTGGTATCACCAGTGTTTTTCACCTGTTGATTCAATGAGATGTGATGACAATTCACCATGAGACCCGTCTGCCGGTGTCTAGTCAGCATGTTATCAGCATGAGGGCCTCACTGGCAAGGCCACAGGCCGTCACAGCTGTGAACTCTCACACGCACATAGAGAAACACACCACCGGACTACTGTAACCGCCCACGCAAACATCACAAATTAAAAAACTACTTAAAACACAAGATTTTTTTTTAATCAAAACCCTGCAGTACCTACGGGTGTTGCAAAACAATAATGACAGTGTTTTCGTGTGTGCAAAGCAATTAGTTTAACACTTTGCTAATGCAGGTACGGAATGTGCTAAGCCTGGCTGAGAGAATGGGGGGGAGAGTGTGTATGTGAGTGTATTAGTGTTTTCTTGTGCCTTGTCTTTGTGTGTGTTAGATGTCAGAGCAGGGATCTATGAGCATTATGCGCGTCCTACCTAATCACTGTCATATGGAAGGGATTGAAGTGACCATTGCCACGCAATGGACTGTACCACAACACATCTGTCACCAACTAAATCCCTTTGTGTGTGTGTGTGTGGGTGTTCCTGCTATTGATAGCCAATATTATAATATGCATAGTTCCAAAAATAATATTCAGTTTGCATTCTATGTAGTCCTGTTTGTTGTGGTGTTTATAGGCAATGGTCTATCTATCCTGAAAACATTTTGATAGCAGATGTACATTAAGATGAAGTTTAATTAGGATTAGATAGACCGCGGTTATGGTTGGTTTGGGCGTACAGTAAGTGATATTTGGAGAGAGACATGCATGAGGTGTGGCATGAGTATCCCAAACTTCTGAAGTGAAACAGGTCAAGTGTGCCAAGCCAACAGAGCGAGCATCTGTTAGTGCTTATCATGAGGAATACCGCACTCTAACCATTGGACAGGGACAGAGACAAGACTGAGGACATGAGAAGAGAGACAGATGACAGACCAAAGAGTAAGCCCCCTCTCCAAAGATATTTTTGGGAATATATCAATCATTACTCGGAATAGTCACATCACAGAATGTCGAGTGTGTAATATTTCGGAATGGAAATGAGTGGTTAACCAGATGTGAGTTAATCAAGGAAGTCTACGACATGTCTAACATACGATCAGCGCTCAAAATTACTCAACCCCCGTTGTAAACCAGACCATTACTACTGTAATGTTGTCAACATTGCAAATAAATCATTCATAAGAGTTGAATAATAAATTGATTGAGCATTAAATTATGTTCAAACTGTTTTTTTTCGGAATATACAGTAAGTGTCTGTTGGGGTTGTATGCATTAAGAAAACGTATACATTGATTTTTAGACCAGATCCTATTAAAATGACTGTTTGCTTATTTTATGCTAAGTTACCATTAGTAGTTTAAGAGAACAAAATTTTTTTTAAAGTGTATATATTTTTCATGATCCATTCATCCATCCATTTTTTTACCGCTTGTCACTCACCGGTTCTCGCTACTCGTACTCGCATAAACATAATTAGTCCGAGAGAAGCATACTTGCCAACCCTCCCGAATTTTCCGGGAGACTCCCGAATTTCAGTGCCTCTCCCGAAAATCTCCCGGGGAAACCATTCTCCCGAATTTCTCCCGATTTCCAGCCGGACTTAAGGCACGCCCCCTCCAGGTCCGTGTGGACCTGAGTGAGGACAGCCTGTCGTCACGTCCGCTCTTTACTTCATACTTCAGAACAGACTCCCACACTTGCCGTCAGAGTGCGCAATACAACGTAAACCGTTGGCCAACCAAAAAGTTACTTTTTGGTTGGCCAAAAGTGGAAGTGGCTTGCTGACCCCCCTACCAACTCTAACGTAGTAAACAGCACCTTTAAGAAGTCAGAACAATATTTAATGATTTTTTGATATTGTCTGTTTAACTATTTTTTAATAAAGCTTTGCGAAAATAATGTCAGTGAGTATAAGTACTTTTTGAGCACATTCAACAATACCGTTATAATCCTACGTGATATGAAATTGTTGTATTGTATCTTTAAAATGGACCAGATTCAGTACCATTGTATCGCCCAATTGGACAATTTGGAGTAATTTACTCTTAAATATAAAAGCAACATCGGTGTAGTGTTTATTAAAGGGGAACATTATCACCAGACCTATGTAAGCGTCAATATATACCTTGACGTTGCAGAAAAAAGACCATATATTTTTTTAACCGATTTCCGAACTCTAAATGGGTGAATTTTGGCGAATTAAACGCCTTTCTATTATTCGCTCTCGGAGCGATGACGTCACAGCGTGACGTCACATCGGGAAGCAATCCGCCATTTTCTCACTTTCGTCGGTGTGTTGTCGGAGGGTGTAACAACACGAACAGGGACGGATTCAAGTTGCAACAGTGGCCCAAAGATCCGAAAGTGGCAAGAAATTGGACGAAATTTGTTCAAAATACGAGGCTGTGGGGAAAGCCGACAAAATGGTCAGTCGTTTCTTCCGCACACTTTACCGACGAAAGCTATGTTACGACAGAGATGGCAAGAATGTGTGGATATCCTGCGACACTCAAAGCATATGCTGACATCAACTCCAAAACTGGACAGATCAGCTTTCAGGAAAAGAGAGCGGATGAGGGTATGTCTACAGAATATATTAATTGATGAAAACTTTATTCATTACTCGCGGTTTTACGTAAATTATTATACATAAACTGTGTTTACCAATAATTTAGCTTAAAAACATTAATTTTTTTCAATCATTCGAGTACATTCGGGTAGTCTTGTGTAATGGAGTATTTTGTGTCTATTTAGGTATGGTTAACCTGAGTGCTGAAATCGTGGAAAAATATATGTTCTTAGCGCGCCTGAAATGGGCTGTCTGCACTCTCAAAGTGCATGTTGTTGCCAAATGTATTTCATATGCTGTAAACCTAGTTCATAGTTGTTAGTTTCCTTTAATGCCAAACAAACACATACCAATCGTTGGTTAGAAGGCGATCGCCGAATTCGTCCTCGCTTTCTCCCGTGTCATGTCGTTTTTGTCGATTTGGCTTGCATACGGTTCAAACCGATATGGCTCAATAGCTTCAGTTTCTTCTTCAATTTCGTTTTCGCTACCTGCCTCCACACGACAACCATCCGTTTCAATACATGCGTAATCTGTTGAATCGCTTAAGCCGCTGAAATCCGAGTCTGAATCCGAGCTAATGTCGCTATATCTTGCTGTTCTATCCGCCATGTTTGTTTGTATTGGCATCACTGTGTGACGTCACAGGAAAATGGACGGGTGGTTAAAATCAGGCACTTTGAAGATTTTTTTTAGGGATATTGCGTGATGGGTAAAATTTTGAAAAAAACTTTGAAAAATAAAATAAGCCACTGGGAACTGATTTTTAATGGTCTTAACCCTTCTGAAATTGTGATAATGTTCCCCTTTAAGACGTTTAATAAGAAATATTGCTTTGCCATGCTAGTTGTCATCTTCAGATGTGTGCAGGGTAGCCGTGTCCACGATACATTGACTATCACCTTCGACTCCCACAGACCCAAACATTGCTCAGGAGACCATTTGTACCTTACACCCACCAAGCAACCATCCAAGTCTCCCATCACCTTGGCCAACCCTGCTTCCTACCCTGAAATACGCCCCTCTCCCCCTCCCACAACCAGCTTCCCCGCCAGCAATCAACCCAAGTCCAGCCATAGAGCGGTCCATTCTTCGGCTGACCCCTGTTGTTCTCCCTTTGCCATCACTGCCGGCCTCCTCTTCCTCAAACCCCCCCCCGTTTCACACTAATTAATTTAATCCTGTAAGCAGGTGTAAGCTCTGTCATTAAGTAGAGCCAAGTCACAGTAAATGGGGGTGAAGAAAAGGAGGGCACATTGTGAAAGCGGGGAAAGGCCTGGCATAAACAACAAATGGGAGAATTGGCATCAAAGCGGAAAAATCCTGTTTTTCCCGACAAGTGGCAAAAGAATAGAGGGATGGAGGACCCTACAGACAAAAGTTGTTCTTTTTACTTTTTATCTCTTTCAATAATCATTTCTTTCTCTTTTAGTGTCTCTGCCTGGAGATCATTCTGTTGGTTGTAGATTGTAAGAGAAAGGAAGAAAAGGGCATTCAGAGTTTGGGATAAACAGAGTAGGGCCTTAGTTCTTTTTATGTGCCAACCTTCCGTTCTCCATCTGTGTCTTTTCCTTTTTCGCGGGACGGTGTGTTTGAATTGGATCAGTGCGGAGGGCGTGCGTTGTAAAGCAGCGGGGATCTTGGCAACCGCCGATGCCCCCCCACGGACAGGAGGTGGAGAGATGCTGCTTGAGGACAAGGGAGCGATGGTGAGGCCACAAAAGAAACGAGGGGCTGGATTTATGTGATGGCATCCA
>NC_084548.2:14967500-14972500 GCF_033978685.3 Nerophis lumbriciformis
TCAATATATATCAATACAGTCTGCAAGGGATACAGTCCGTAAGCACACATGATTGTGCGTGCTGCTGGTCCACTAATAGTACTAACCTTTAACAGTTAATTTTACTAATTTTCTTTAATTACTAGTTTCTATGTAACTGTTTTTATATTGTTTTACTTTCTTTTTTATTCAAAAAAATGTTTTTAATTTATTTATCTTATTTTTTTTTTTAAAAGGACCTTATCTTCACCATACCTGGTTGTCTAAATTAGGCATAATAATGTGTTAATTCCACGACTGTATATATCGGTATCGGTTGATAATTAAGAGTTGGACAATATCAGAATATCGGATATCGTCAAAAAGCCATTATCGGACATCCCTAATTGGTCATATTCAAAGTCCTCATGTGTCCAGGGACATATTTCCTGAGTTTATAAACATAATATACATTTTAAAAAACGAAAGAAGATGTTGTGATGGCAAAAAATCATAGTAGTATCGACTAGATACGTGCCTGTACTTGGTATCATTACAGTGGATGTCAGGTGTAGATCCACCAATGGCGTTTGTTTACATTTTGATGCCGGTGAGCTACGGTGTGTAGTAAAGCATGTTTAGCTTTTCCTCGTCCTGCAGGGATGATACTTGTAAGAAACTTACTTTATGTGTCGCCATGGAGGCGAGGATTAGTGATTTAGAAGTTGCTAAAACGCTGCCGACAGCGGATGGACTTTAGCGGCTAGCTAGTTAGCCATGTCTTAAAGCACCTCTTCCTGAGGGCGTTTCATTGTTATAACTTAGTTTTTAAGCCAAAATGCGTCCATTCTCCCTTTTCTGTCTTGAATATAGACACTTACATAGTGTGTTGCCTTCATTCTAAGACCTATATAAGGCTTTTTAAGTTTTTGCGGCTCCAGACAGATTTTTTTTGTTTGTATTTTTGGTCCAATATGGCTCTTTCAACATTTTGGGTTGCCGACCCCTGGTCTAGACACATAGCTCGACATGGAGCTTTGGTAAAAGATATGGCTGGGCTGTCTATATATTAGACTTAGACTTCCTTTTATTGTCATTCAAATTTGAACTTTACAGTACAGATAAGAATGAAATTTTGTTGCATGAGCTCATGGTAGTGCAGGATAAAAGAGCAATAAGGTGCAGATATAAATGAATGGATTACTGTACAGATAAATATATTGCACTTTTGCATATGCATCCACGTTTATGGATGTATGTTATATTGTCTTTATATTCCAGCAAATTAATCAATTTTTAGGTGGGAATTGAGGGGATTATTTTAAAGGGGAACATTATCACCAGACCTATGTAAGCGTCAATATATACCTTGATGTTGCAAAAAAAAGACCATATATTTTTTTTCACCAATTTCTGAATTCTAAATGGGTGAATTTTGGCGAAATAAACGCCTTTCTATTATTCGCTCTCGGAGCGATGACGTCACAACGTGACGTCACATCGGGAAGCAATCCGCCATCCAGCGCCCCCCGCAACCCCAAAGGGAATACCGTATTTTCCGCACCATTAGCCGCACCTAAAAACCACAAATTTACTCAAAAGCTGACAGTGCGGCTTTTAACCCGGTGCGCTTTACATATGGATAAATATTAAGATTCATTTTCATAAAGTTTAGGTCTCGCAACTTCGGTAAACAGCCGCCATCTTTTTTCCCGGTAGAACAGGAAGCGCTTCTTCTTCTACGCAAGCAACCGCCAAGGTAAGCACCCGCCCCCATAGAACAGGAAGCGCTTCTTCTTCTACTGTAAGCAACCACCCGCCCCCGGAAGAAGAAGAAGCGCGCGGATTTTCGTTTCATTTCCTTTGTGTGTTTACATCTGTAAAGACCAGACCACAAAATGGCTCCTACTAAGCGACACGCGTATAACGCAGAATTTAAACTTAAGGCAATAAGTCATGCCGAAGAACACGGAAATAGAGCAGCAGCAAGAGAATATAACATAAATGAATCAATGGTGCGTAGGTGGAGGAAGCAAGAAGATGACCTGCGCCAGGTAAAGAAGACAAAACAGAGTTTCCGAGGGAACAAAGCAAGATGGCAACTGTTGGAGGACAAACTCGAACAGTGGGTTGTTGAGCAGAGAGCAGCAAGCAGAAGTGTCAGCACCATCACTATTCGAATGAAGGCAACAACGCTAGCAAGCGAACTTCACCTGGATGATTTTAAAGGTGGTGCTTCTTGGTGTTTCCGGTTCATGAAAAGACGCTTATAGACTACGGTGTCGTCACGGACTACAAAGGCGGACTCGCACAATTTTTCAGGATTTATAGAGATCCCAAATACAGATCAGCAGGTACCAGAAGGTAAGAAAAGTTGTGTTTGCATAATATTGCGAAACAAAGTGCCAGATAATATGTCTTACCTTATACACACACTTTTCAATTCGGACACCGAAGACGAAGAATTCGAAGGATTTACGAATGAAGAATAACTTCAGAAAGTGAGCGCTATGTTTATTTTGTGTGTTGTGACGTTAACGTTCGAGCAACATTATGTTGCTATTGCTCTGCACTATTTTGAATTTTACTATGTTTGTGATTGCACATTTGCGTACATTTTGGGACAGAGTTGTTAGAATGGTGGTTTTTAATATATTATTAAAGTTTGACTGACCTATCTGACTGTCTTTTTGACATTCCCTTTAGCGCAGCGTAGGCGCGGCTTATAGTCCGGGGCGGCTTATAGGTGGACAAAGTTTTGAAATATGCCATTCATTGAAGGTGCGGCTAATAACCCGGGGCGGCTTATAGTGCGGAAAATACGGTAAGCGGTAGAAAATGGATGGATGGCATTACAAACACCGAGTCAAATCAGCTCTGTTATTTTCCGTTTTTTCGACTGTTTTCCGTACCTTGGAGACATCATGCCTCGTCGGTGTGTTGTCGGAGGGTGTAACAACACGAACAGGGACGGATTCAAGTTGCACCAGTGGCCCAAAGATGCGAAAGTGGCAAGAAATTGGACGTTTGTTCCGCACACTTTACCGACGAAAGCTATGCTACGACAGAGATGGCAACAATGTGTGGATATTCTGCGATATCCTTGGCCTGCTGACATCAACTCCAAAACTGGACGGATCAGCTTTCAGGAAAAGAGAGCGGATGAGGGTATGTCTACAGAATATATTAATTGATGAAAACTGGGCTGTCTGCACTCTCAAAGTGCATGTTGTTGCCAAATGTATTTCATATGCTGTAAACCTAGTTCATAGTTGTTAGTTTCCTTTAATGCCAAACAAACACATACCAATCGTTGGTTAGAATGCGATCGCCAAATTCGTTCTCGCTTTCTCCCGTGTCGCTGGCTGTCGTGTCGTTTTCGTCGGTTTCGCTTGCATACTGTTCAAACCGATATGGCTCAATAGCTTCAGTTTCTTCTTCAATTTCGTTTTCGCTACCTGCCTCCACACTACAACCATCTGTTTCAATACATGCGTAATCTGTTGAATCGCTTAAGCCGCTGAAATCCGAGTCTGAATCTGAGCTAATGTCGCTATAGCTTGCTGTTCTTTCCGCCATGTTTGTTTGTATCGGCATCACTGTGTGACGTCACAGGAAAATGGACGGGTGTATATAACGATGGTTAAAATCAGGCACTTTGAAGCTTTTTTTTAGGGATATTGCGTGATGGGTAAAATTTTGAAAAAAACTTCGAAAAAGAAAATAAGCCACTGGGAACTGATTTTTAATGGTTTTAACCCTTCTGAAATTGTGATAGTGTTCCCTTTTAATGCGTTCAAGAGTCTTACGGCCTGAGGGAAGAAGCTGTTACAGAACCTGGAGGTTCTGCTACGGAGGCTGCGGAACCTCTTTCTAGAGTCCAGCAGTGAAAACAGTCCTTGGTGGGGGTGGGAGGAGTCTCTGCAGATTTTCTGAGCCCTGGTCAGGCAGCGGCTTTTTGCAATCTCCTGGATAGGAGGAAGAGGAGTCCTGATGATCGTTTCTGCCGTCCTCACCAGTCTCTGGAGAGACTTCCAGTCCGAGGCACTGCAGGCTCCAGTCCAGACAGAGATGCAGTTGGTCAGCAGGCTCTCTATTGTGCCTCTGTAGAATGTGGTGAGAATGGGGGAAGGGAGCTGTGGATTTTGCCATATATGTCACAGTCTATGTAGTGCGGGGTATGCATATATATGCTGTAGCTATACTTAAGCTACATATAAATTCCTAATATTAAGAGAAGAAAAATACAATTACCAATCCCTTCTTAAAGGGGAACATTATCACAATTTCAGAAGGGTTAAAACCATTAAAAATCAGTTCCCAGTGGTTAATTTTATTTTTCGAAGTTTTTTTCAAAATTTTACCCATCACGCAATATCTCTAAAAAAAGCTTCAAAGTGCCTGATTTTAACCATCGTTATATTCACCCGTCCATTTTCCTGTGACGTCACATAGTGATGCCGATACAAACAAACATGGCGCATAGAACAGCAAGCTATAGCGACATTAGCTCGGATTCAGACTCGGATTTCAGCGGCTTAAGCGATTCAACAGATTACGCATGTATTGAAACGGATGGTTGTAGTGTGGAGGCAGGTAGCGAAAACGAAATTGAAGAAGAAACTAAAGCTATTGAGCCATATCGGTTTGAACCGTATGCACGCGAAACCGACGAAAACGACATCCGCTCTCTTTTCCTGAAAGCTGATCCGTCCAGTTTTGGAGTTGATGTCAGCAGGCCAGGGAAGCTAGGGTCGATATTCTTCTCTTGATCATCTTCGGTGGCATAAGGGACGGTGTGAGCCAAGACATCCAGGGGGTTTAGCTCGCTCGTCTGCGGGAACAAACTGCCGCCATTTCTTGCCGTGCTACCGAGGTCCTTTGTCCCTGAATTGCTCACACACTCCGGCAGATTCAATGGGGGTCTGGCGGCAGATTTCTGTGACTTTATCGTTGGAAATGCATCTGCTTTGAGTGTCGCAGGATATCCACACATTCTTGCCATCTCTGTCGTAGCATAGCTTTCGTCGGTAAAGTGTGCG
>NC_084548.2:14977500-15100000 GCF_033978685.3 Nerophis lumbriciformis
CAATTTTGTCAAGAGGAGTGGTCAAAAATTCAACCAGAAGCTTGTGGATGGCTACCAAAAGCGCCTTATTGCAGTGAAACTTACCAAGGGACATGTAACCAAATATTAATATTACTTTATGTATACTTTTGACCCAGCAGATGTGGTCACATTTTCAGTAGACCCATAATAAATTCATAAAAGAACCAAAATTCATGAATGTTTTTTGTGACCAACAAGTATGTGCTCCAATCACTCTATCACAAAAAAATAAGAGTTGTAGAAATGATAGGAAACTCAAGACAGCCATGACATTATGTTCTTTACAAGCGTATGTAAACTTTTGACCACGACTGTACATTGTGCATAATCGAAATATGCCATTTTGGTTCTTTTTAGAGCAGAAGTTTACGCGGATGTCCCCCCCAAACATTCTTTTTTTTTTTGTTTCCTGATGTTTTCCTAAAGCCTAAAACTGAACCGATGACCGCTCAATGGCCAGGACTTCCTCTGATGGCAGAAAACCTGCAGAGCCAATTTGATTAACCACCACTCTTTCTTCCAGTGCAGCCTCAGGTAATGAGCAATGTCTGGAAGTGAGTGGAGGGGGGCCAGATAAGAGAGGGCTATGGGTGTTTAGGTGGGGGGTTGGCTGATGTGTGTGTGGTTAAGGGGGTGAGGGGACCCTCCAAACTTCAAAGGTTTCATATTGGACACAAAGCACACGTTATGAGGAGCAGGCTGTTCTAATTTTCCTATAAAAGGGGGAAATGCAGACAATGAAGAGTTGAGGGTAAACCACTTTTGACCCCACTTTTACCTGTTTAACCCCACCCGACTTCCTTTCCTCTCCAGATCTGATTAAGCCACAGTGAAGGGAGCCTTCACAAGTTGAGGATCCCTGTCATGACAATGAGGAACACAAAGCACTGACCTTTCTTTCAATTGGAAACGGCTCTATGGGGGAGGAGTCGGAGACAGAGCGAGAAATATATTAATCAAAAGTTGTTTGGAGGAATAAATGTTATTATTGACACTTCAGTTGAGCCAAAAAGTGAGAGAATCATTTTGTTCTGTTAAATTAAACACTATAGGTAAATTCTAAAGCAGGGGTTCCTAACCTTTCCTTGGGGCCCAACTGTTCCTCTACAGCCCACTCAAAGACTTTAAAGGGGAACATTATCACAATTTCAGAAGGATTAAAACCATTAAAAATCAGTTCCCAGTGGCTTATTTTATTTTTCGAAGTTTTTTTCAAAATTTTACCCATCACGCAATATCCCTAAAAAAAGCTTCAAAGTGCCTGATTTTAACCATCGTTATACACACCCGTCCATTTTCCTGTGACGTCACACAGTGATGCCAATACAAACAAACAGCAAGGTAAAGCGACATTAGCTCGGATTCAGACTCGGATTTCAGCGGTTTAACACTGTCTGATAAGATAATTACTAACAACTATGAACTAGGTTTACAGCATATGAAATACATTTGGCAACAACATGCACTTTGAGAGTGCAGACAGCCCATTTCAGGCGCGCTAAGAACATATATTTTTCCACGATTTCAGCACTCAGGTTAACCATACCTAAATAGACACAAACTACTGCATTACACAAGACTACCCGAATGTACTCGAATGATTGAAAAAAATTAATGTTTTTAAGCTAAATTATTGGTAAACACAGTTTGTGTATAATACTTTACGTAAAACCGCGAGTAATGAATACAGTTTTATCAATTAATATATTCTGTAGACATACCCTCATCCGCTCTCTTTTCCTGAAAGCTGATCTGTCCAGTTTTAGAGTTGATGTCAGCAGGCCAGGGAAGCTAGGGTCGATATTCTTCTCTTGATCATCTTCGGTGGCATAAGGGACGGTGTGAGCCAAGACATCCAGGGGGTTTAGCTCGCTCGTCTGCGGGAACAAACGGCCGCCATTGCTTGCCGTGCTACGGAGGTCCTTTGTCCCTGAATAGCTCACACACTCCGGCAGATTCAATGGGGGTCTGGCGGCAGATTTCTTTGACTTTATCGTTGGAAATGCATCTGCTTTGAGTGTCGCAGGATATCCACACATTCTTGCCGTCTCTGTCGTAGCATAGCTTTCATCGGTAAAGTGTGCGGAACAAACGACTGACCATTTCGTCGGCTTTCCCCACAGCCTCGTATTTTGAACAAATTTCGTCCAATTTCTTGCCACTTTCGCATCTTTGGGCCACTGGTGCAACTTGAATCCGTCCCTATTCGTGTTGTTACACCCTCCGACAACACACCGACGAAAGTGAGAAAATGGCGAATTGCTTCCCGATGTGACGTCACAACGTGACGTCATCGCTCCGAGAGCGAATAATAGAAAGGCGTTTAATTCGCCAAAATTCACCCATTTAGAGTTCGGAAATCGGTTAAAAAAAAAAAAGGTCTTTTTTCTGCAACATCAAGGTATATATTGACGCTTACATAGGTCTGGTGATGATGTTCCCCTTTAATCATCTTCTATAATTACATATAACCTACTTAGAGTTCAACAGGATAAACCTTGTCAAATGATATGAAACCATGCGTTAACCACCAAGAATATAATTATCAAGGCTTATGTCAGTCTGCCTACAAGAATACATATGAATCTAATATACTGCCAAAGAAAGGACTCATCCAAAATGATAAAAAAATAAATGTACATACAATTACGCAGTGCTAAAATAAATTCTAACTAAATGAATGAATAATATATGTTTCGTCGATAAACAGTCAATAAAATTGAACTGCAAATGAAAATACAGTTTCACAACTTTATTGGTAGAGTGGCCGTGCCAGCAACTTGAGGGTTCCAGGTTCGATCCCCGCTTCCGCCATTCTAGTCACTGTCGTTGTGTCATTGGGCAAGACACTTTACTCACCTGTTCCCAGTGCCACCCACACTGGTTTAAATGTAACATAGATATTGGATTTCACTATGTAAAAGCGCTTTGAGTTACTAGAGAAAAGCGCTTTATAAATATAATTCACTTCACTTAGTCATAATTTTTGCACTTAAGAAACGTATCTATGATTTTAGCTCCAAACGTCCCAGCAGTTTGAGATTTGTTAGTCGAATGTTAAGTGCACTACAAATAAAATCTATTATTATTAGGGATGTCCGATAATGGCTTTTTGCCGATATCCGATATTGTCCAACTCTTAATTACCGATACCGATATCAACCGATACTGATATCAACCGATACCGATATATACAGTCGTGGAATTAACACGTTATTATGCCTAAATTGGACAACCAGGTATGGTGAAGATAAGGTCCTTTTTTTAAAAAAATAATGAAATGAAATAAGATAAACAAAATTTAAAAAAAAATCTTGAATAAAAAAGAAAATAAAACAAAATAAAAACAGTAACATAGAAACTAGTAATTAATGAAAATGAGTAAAATTAACTGTTAAAGGTTAGTACTATTAGTGGACCAGCAGCACGCACAATCATGTGTGCTTACGGACTGTATCCCTTGCAGACTGTATTGATATATATTGATATATAATGTAGGAACCAGAATATTAATAACAGAAAGAAACAACCCTTTTGTGTGAATGAGTGTAAATGGGGGAGGAAGGTTTTTTGAGTATTGTTAATCGATTAATCGAAGTAATAATCGACAGATTAATTGAGTATCAAATTAGTTGTTAGTTGCAGCCCTAGTAATAATATGAGGCAGTTCTGTATTTATAATCAAGAGGGATGGGGATCTTACAACAAATCACAATTTGATTCAGAATCGATTATCGATTCACATCAAATCTCGCAATGTATTATTTGGTATACAAATTCTAACAAAACCTTTTCAAAACAGGCAACTTTTCTATTGGATTCTTAAAAAAATATGACTATTTAGAAATCAAATAAGTTTCGCGATTAAAGTTGAAGTTAAAGTACCACTGATAGTCTCACACACACTAGGTGTGGTGAAATTACCCTCTGCATTTGATTGTTCCACCCCGTGGGAGGTGAGGGGAGCAGTGAGCAGCAGCGGTGGCCTCGCTTAAGAATATTTTTGGGGATTTAACTCACAATTTCAACCCTTGATGCTGAGTGCCAATGTAAATTGATCCATTTTGAGCACCCATAGCGTTCCAATCAATTGATGGTTACAAGCGGCCCTCTGAAAGCAGCGATAACTGTGACGTGGCCCCTCAATGAAAACTAAGTTGGACACCACAGATCTAAAGCTATTCAATACAACATGCATTGACTAAAAACTAAGCATTGCATATTTCAGCTCTTAAAAGGTACAGTACTTACCAGATATTTTTTCTTGAAGTGACATGCTGTCTGATTACAAGCTTTTGAAAGGACACGATAACTTTGTGTTACAACTAGCATCAAAAAAACAAAGACCAAGAACATCATTATTTTCTTTTGTGAAGCCCCTTAAAAAAGTGGCCTTGTGGTTAGAGTGGCCGCCCTCAGATCGGTAGGTCGTGAGTTCAAACCCCGGCCGAGTCTTACCAAAGACTATAAAAATGGGACCCATTACGTCCCTGCTTGGCACTCAGCATCAAAGGTTGGAATTGGGGGTTAAATCACCAAAAATGATTCCAGGGGGCGGCCACTGCTGCTGCTCACTGCTCCCCTCACCTCCCAGGGGGTGTACAAGGGGATGGGTCAAATGCAGAGGACAAATGTCACCACACCTAGTGTGTGTGTGGCAATCATTGGTACTTTAACTTAACAGTACTCCCCAAAACAAAGAGGAACTAATGGAGATCCAAACTATTCTCTCTAGAAGAAAATACAGAACAAATGTGTCATTCTCCAGCGTTCCAAGGGGCTAATTATGTGAGGCGTCACGTTGTTATTTTATTGTTTCTCTTCCCAAGGATGCCAGCTAAAACAATTGGTGTCTTGGTAACCGTGCTCTCACGGACGGAGAAGCACTTACATGCCGTCACTCGCTGGCTGCCAGTTTTGGGCACCGAAGAACACATTCCCAGTCATGCTTTAAGAGGTGTGTGCAATGAGCTAACCTGCATCAAACTTCCCGAGGGCAAGAGAGACAACGGGTATTTTTTTTACTGTTTAGCACAATAAAATGATCAAACAATGTTTATTTTAATACACGGTGTCCCAACACAGGCAAGTTATGTGACGTTGAATTGATTTCCCTCCTTTGGCTTAAAGACAATTAGTATTACAATGAAGAAAAGCATGTTTTTAGATTATAAACTGCAATTCCATGCTTTAAAGCATGGGTGTCAAACTCTGGCCCGCGGGCTAAATTTGGCCCGCTGTGTAATTTCACTTGGCCCTTAAGGCGATATTAAATTAACACTAGAGCTGGCCCGCCGATTATATACTACACACAGGAAAACACCAAAAAACTCCAGATAAGTCACGGCGTGATGTGACAGGTTGTGACTAGAGATCCATCCATCCATCCATCTTCTTCCGCTTATCCGAGGTCGGGTCGCGGGGGCAGCAGCCTAAGCAGGGAAGCCCAGACTTCCCTCTCCCCAGCCACTTCGTCCAGCTCTTCCTGTGGGACCCCGAGGCGTTCCCAGGCCAACCGGGAGACATAGTCTTCCCAACGTGTCTTGGGTCTTCCCCGCGGCCTCCTACCGGTCGGACGTGCCCTAAACACCTCCCTAGGGAGGCGTTCGGGTGGCATTCTGACCAGATGCCCGAACCACCTCATCTGGCTCCTCTCGATGTGGAGGAGCAGCGGCTTTACTTTGAGCTCCCCCCGGATGGCAGAGCTTCTCACCCTATCTCTAAGGGAGAACCCCGCCACCCGGCGGAGGAAACTCATTTCGGCCGCTTGTACCCGTGATCTTGTCCTTTCGATCATAACCCAAAGCTCATGACCATAGGTGAGGATGGGAACGTAGATCGACCGGTAAATTGAGAGCTTTGCCTTCCGGCTCAGCTCCTTCTTCACCACAACGGATCGATACAGCGTCCGCATTACTGAAGACGCCGCACCGATCCGCCTGTCGATCTCACGATCCACTCTTCCCTCACTCGTGAACAAGACTCCGAGGTACTTGAACTCCTCCACTTGGGGCAAGATCTCCTCCCCAACCCGGAGATGGCACTCCACCCTTTTCCGGGCGAGAACCATGGACTCGGACTTGGAGGTGCTGATTCTCATCCAAGTCGCTTCACACTCGGCTGCGAACCGATCCAGTGAGAGCTGAAGATCCTGGCCAGATGAAGCCATCAGGACCACATCATCTGTAAAAAGCAGAGACCTAATCCTGCAGCCACCTAACCGGATCCCCTCAACGCCTTGACTGCGCCTAGAAATTCTGTCCATAAAAGTTATGAACAGAATCGGTGACAAAGGGCAGCCTTGGCGGTGACTAGAGATGTCCGATAATATCGGCCTGCCTATATTATCGGCCGATAAATGCTTTAAAATGTAATATCGGAAATTATCGGTATCTTTTTTTAAATTTTTTATAATTGGTATCGGTTTTTTTTTTGTTTGTTTTTTTATTAAATCAACATAAAAAACACAAGATGCACTTACAATTAGTGCACCAACCCAAAAAACCTCCCTCCCCCATTTACACTCATTCACACAAAAGGGTTGTTTCTTTCTGTTATTAATATTCTGGTTCCTACATTATATATCAATATATATCAATACAGTCTGCAAGGGATACAGTCCGTAAGCACACAGGATTGTGCGTGCTGCTGGTCCACTAATAGTACTAACATTTAACAGTTATTTTTACTCATTTTCATTAACTACTAGTTTCTATGTAACTGTTTTTATATTGTTTTACTTTCTTTTTTATTCAAGAAAATGTTTTTAATTTATTTATCTTATTTTATTTTTATTTTTTTCAAAAAAGGACCTTATCTTCACCATACCTGGTTGTCCCTATTAGGCATAATAATGTGTTAATTCCACGACTGTATATACCAGTTTCGGTTGATATCGGTATCGGTAATTAAAGATTTGGACAATATTGGAATATCGGATATCGACAAAAAGCCATTATCGGACATCCCTAGTTGTGACAGTACACCTACTTTGAGACAAGAGCTATAGTGGTGCATGCTTGGTTATGGTTTGAATTTATATCCAACAAATGTGAGAACAAGTTTTTACCGTCAACATCGGCTGCTGAGTTTCATTTTTTAATGTTTTCTGCTGGTGGTGTGCCTCGAGATTTATTTCAATGAAAAACATGTGCCTTGGCTCAAAAAAGGTTGAAAAACCACTGCTCTAACAAATATTGAATCCAATAATCAAACTAGTTTTGTGTATGCGTAGTGGGACACTTGCGTTGTCAAACATCTGATGAATCTAATCCAGATTGAGTATTTGGCAACATGGGACATCCTCGTTAGCATTTTATACGTGTCGAATCCAATAAGACGAGGTCTTTGTTGTGCAGGTGTAGGACGTAATAGCGCATTACAGAATGACAAGGCAAACATTTCAGTTGTCAGTAAGGCCCCGTTTACACTAAGCCGGATAAGGTTATCCTCGTCACTCTCATCACTTTTTACGGCTATGTCTTGATCGTCATCTGTGCCGTGTATATCAATACATATGTATTATTTTGTGAAACGAGTTTGACCTGGCGGTAAATCGAGGCATGCGCATACTATATACCCGGCGGCAATTCAAGGAAATACGGTAATTGAAATACCACAACACTGGATATTGTTCAGATAAATTAAATTTAAGAACTTGCACACAAAGCAACACTTGAGGTGACTATGACGTGCGCATTTTCTGTGCATGTGTATTAGGTCGCGTTGCGCTGGCGGACGGAAGGGAGCGGGGGTCTTAAACGGTGGCAATGTTGTGGACACGGATAAGGTTAGGTGTGATTTACCCGGCTTAGTGTAAACAGGGCCTAAGACATTACAGGTGACATATGGACTCTCTATGGGTGTTCTTAAAGGCCTACTGAAATGCGATTTTCTTATTTAAACGGGGATAGCAGGTCCATTCTATGTGTCATACTTGATAATTTCGCGATATTGCCATATTTTTGCTGAAAGGATTTAGTAGAGAACATCGATGATAAAGTTCGCAACTTTTGGTCGCTGATAAAAAAGCCTTGCCTGTACCGGAAGTAGCAGACGAGTAGCGTGACGTCACAGGTTGTGGAGCTCCTCACATCTGCACATTGTTTACAATCATGGCCACCAGCAGCGAGAGCGATTCGGACCGAGAAAGCGACGATTTCCCCATTAATTTGAGCGAGGATGAAAGATTTGTGAATGAGGAAAGTGAGAGTGAAGGACGAGACGGCAGTGGGAGCGATTCAGATAGGGAAGATGCTGTGAGAGGCGGGTGGGACCTGATATTCAGCTGGGAATGACTAAAACAGTAAATAAACACAAGAAATATATATACTCTATTAGCCACAACACAACCAGCCTTAAATTTAATATGCCACAAATTAATCCCGCATAACAAACACCTCCCCCCTCCCGTCCATATAACCCGCCAATACAACTCAAACACCCGCACAACACACTCAATCCCACAGCCCAAAGTACCGTTCACCTCCCCAAAGCTCATACAGCACATACATTTCCCCAAAGTCCCCAAAGTTACGTACGTGACATGCACATAGCGGCATGCACGTACGGGCAAGCGATCAAATGTTTGGAAGCCGCAGCTCCATGCGTACTCACGGTACCGCGTCTGCGTATCCAACTCAAAGTCCTCCTGGTAAGAGTCTCTGTTGTCCCAGTTCTCCACAGGCCAATGGTAAAGCTTGACTGTCATCTTCCGGGAATGTAAACAATGAAACACCGGCTGTGTTATCCAACACAACAGTCAGGGGGTGCATTCTACGGCGGGGGTGCATTATCCGGCACAACACCTGCCGCAATACACCGCTTCCCACCTACAGCTTTCTTCTTTGCTGTCTCCATTGTTCATTGAACAAATTGCAAAAGATTCACCAACACAGACGTCCAGAATACTGTGGAATTTTGCGATGAAAACAGACGACTTAATAGCTGGCCACCATGCTGTCCCAAAATGTCCTCTACAATCCGTGGCGTCACGCGCAGGCGTCATCATACCGAGACGTTTTCAGCAGGATATTTCGTGCAAAATTTAAAATTGCACTTTAGTAAGCTAACCCGGCCGTATTGGCATGTGTTGCAATGTTAAGATTTCATCATTGATATATAAACTATCAGACCGCGTGGTCGGTAGTAGTGGGTTTCAGTAGGCCTTTAAAGCTAAACACGAAGCGCTAAGCGGCCAGGTTTCCAGCCAAAAAGTGCAACGTAAATCTGATATTGCTATTTGTGCCACAAGGAGGAAAGTATTGCCACGCTTATTATTTTTGAGAAAATAAAGTCAGTGTAAATAAAACAGGAAGGAAGTCATTTAGTTCTGTGGCCCAGGGACTGTTTGGCAGTTTGGTAATGACTTGTGGAGGCCCGTGGTCAATAATAGATGAAGAAGACTGACTGGCTATGTGAAAACTGGAAGTAGAAAGCGTCCAAGTCACCTCGCCTCATCTGTTTGTCTGTCTGTGTGTCCAAGCAAGCATGTTTATACGTGAGAAAACATGTCTGCGCACCAAACATGCGGTCTCAGACAGGAAAACACAGAAATTGCCGGCCAGCTGCTATTTGACACGGCACCGTGTGTAAATAAACACCTCGGAGCTTTTCCAGCCAAACAAAACCAATTTTGCAAGGCTCTCCAAACACACTTGGACCAATGGTGACATTGGCCTTTTCTTTTCTTTGGGAGGAACTGCTCAATTAATATGTCACCACAAGTCATGACCACAAGACCCCGCTAAAATAAGTGGGCCACTTCAGCTCTGGCCTCTGGAGTAAGAGAGAGACGGGTGAGGAACACAAATTGCCCTCTTTAGAGTGAAAGAGTCATCCAACGAGCCAATAAGCGGTGAGGGAGCACCTGCAGCACTCAAAATAAATAAGATGTCTACTTTTTCTCTCATTTCCACTCTTCTTGGACCCTCGTTGACTCGAGAGCAACCTGTGAAAACAATTCTGTTGACTCAATTTCATCATGTATTCCTTCTGATGTGCCAATCAGACCATCAGGTTCAACCAAGACAGCCAAAGCCTAAATAACTCTCAACTCGGGGTCTATTTTTATTACATTATTGATTGTCAGCAGCAAAATGCAGCCTGTCAGGTAGTCAAAGTGTGTCACATACCTAAATGTGTGCTATCATCCAAAACTAATGCAAAGTATCAAACAACAGAAGAATAGGTGATTATTAAATTTGAACAGAAGTGTAAACAATAAACAAGTATTTTAAAAATTCATTTTCTACCACTTGTCCTTAATAATGTTGACAAAATAATAGAATGGAAAATGACACAATATGTTACTGCATATGTCAGCAGCTAAATTAGGAGCCTTTGTTTGTTTACTTACTACTAAAAGACAAGTTGTCTTGTATGTTCACTATTTTATTTAAAGGGGAACATTATCACCAGACCTATGTAAGCGTCAATATATACCTTGATGTTGTGACGACCGGGGCGCATGGTGATGCGGGGTTTCGTTCTCCCAGGATGCAACGGACTTCGGACACAGCGTGAAGGTAAAAGAAATGATTTATTTACCGGAATAAATTATACTGGAACAAAGAAAAGGGTGCTCATAGCACATAAGGCAAAAACTAAAAGAGCTAGCATGGGAGCTAGAAGGTAAAAAAAGGAGTTTAGCGTGGAAGCTAACAGGTACAGAGCCAGAACAAAAGTCGTCAACTGTTGCATGAAAACAAACTACGAAGCAAGAACGAATGACAGGGAGGACAGGCTTAAATAATAATGTCAGTGATGACAAACAGGTGCGTGTCGGGAAACAAACGCGGCAGGTGAAAATAATAAGCAGCCATGGCAACAAACTCAGGTGTACAAAACAGGTACTCAAGGAGTCCAAAACTAACCAAAAACACAAGTATCTTGAAAACGTAAACAAAAAATATGATCCGGGCAGCGGATCATAACAGATGTTGCAGAAAAACCACCATATATTTTTTTAACCGATTTCCGAACTCTAAATGGGTGAATTTTGGCGAATTAAACGCCTTTCTATTATTCGCTCTCGGAGCGATGACGTCACAACGGGAAGCAATCCGCCATTTTCTCAAACACAGAGTCAAATCAGCGCTGTTATTTTCCGTTTTTTCGACTGTTTTCCGTACCTTGGAGACATCATGCCTCGTCGGTGTGTTGTCGGAGGGTGTAACAACACGAACAGGGACGGATTCAAGGGACGGCGTGGCGCAGTGGGGGAGTGGCCGTGCGCAACCCGAGGGTCCCTGGTTCAATCCCCACCTAGTACCAACCTCGTCATGTCCGTTGTGTCCTGAGCAAGACACTTCACCCTTGCTCCTGATGGGTGCTGGTTAGCGCCTTGCATGGCAGCTCCCTCCATCAGTGTGTGAATGTGTGTGTGAATGGGTAAATGTGGAAGTAGTGTCAAAGCGCTTTGAGTACCTTGAAGGTAGAAAAGAGCTATACAAGTACAAGTACAACCCAAGTTGCACCAGTGGCCCAAAGATGCGAAAGTGGCAAGAAATTGGACGTTTGTTCCGCACACTTTACCGAGGAAAGCTATGCTACAACAGAGATGGCAAGAATGTGTGGATATCCTGCGACACTCAAAGCAGATGCATTTCCAGCGATAAAGTCAAAGAAATCTGCCGCCAGACCCCCATTGAATCTGCCGGAGTGTGTGAGCAATTCAGGGACAAAGGACCTCGGTAGCACGGCAAGCAATGGCGGCCGTTTTTTCCCGCAGACGAGCGAGCTAAACCCCCTGGATGTCTTGGCTCACACCGTCCCTTATGCCACCGAAGATGATCAAGAGAAGAATATCGACCCTAGCTTCCCTGGCCTGCTGACATCAACTCCAAAACTGGACAGATCCGCTTTCAGGAAAAGAGAGCGGATCAGGGTATGTCTACAGAATATATTAATTGATGAAAATTGGGCTGTCTGCACTCTCAAAGTGCATGTTGTTGCCAAATGTATTTCATATGCTGTAAACCTAGTTCATAGTTGTTAGTTTCCTTTAATGCCAAACAAACACATACCAATCGTTGGTTAGAAGGCGATCGCCGAATTCGTCCTCGCTTTCTCCCGTGTCGCTGGCTGTCGTGTCGTTTTCGTCGGTTTCGCTTGCATACGGTTCAAACCGATATGGCTCAATAGCTTCAGTTTCTTCTTCAATTTCGTTTTCGCTACCTGCCTTCACACTACAACCATCCGTTTCAATACATGCGTAATCTGTTGAATCGCTTAAGCCGCTGAAATCCGAGTCTGAATCCGAGCTAATGTCGCTATAGCTTGTTGTTCTATGCGCCATGTTTGTTTGTGTTGGCATCACTATGTGACGTCACAGGAAAACGGACGGGTGTATATAACGATGGTTAAAATCAGGCACTTTGAAGCTTTTTTTAGGGATATTGCGTGATGGGTAAAATTTTGAAAAAAACTTCGAAAAATAAAATAAGCCACTGGGAACTGATTTTTAATGGTTTTAACCCTTCTGAAATTGTGATAATGTTCCCCTTTAAGGACAAACTTGCAATAAGAAACATATGTTTAATGTACCGTAAGATTTTTTGTTAAAATAAAGCCAATAATACAATTTTTTGCGGTCCCCTTTATTTAGAAAAGGACCGAAAAGTATCAAAATAGTTTTGGTACCGGTACCAAAATATTGGTATCAGGAGAACACTACAGCAGAGTATAGCAGCAAACATTGAAGCGGAGTGTGGCGAGGGCCTAAAGTCTCATAAAAACTAAGTTTTTTAAATATCAAATGTGTGCATGGAAGCAAAGATCAAACTAAGTGTGTGTGTGTGTGTGTGTGTGTGTGTGTGTGTGTGTGTGTGTGTGTGTGTGTGTGTGTGTGTGCGTGTGTCCTTTGGGGGACCCAGATGGCAGGCGGGCAGGCGGGAAGGTGGGTCAAGCGGACAGGAAGCGTTAAGGGAGAGTTCTGGTTACGAGGATCAGACGGCGGGAAGAAGTGACCTCAAAGCCACCGCCACTACCGTACTCAAGGTGTAGGTTACACTACTACTGACACACACACACACACACACACACACACACACACACACACACACACACACACACATACTTGTACATAACCTCCGAAAGGATACGGTGCTGTGTGTGTTCTAGGGCTGCAACTAACGATTCATTTGATAATCGATTAACCTGTTGATTATTACTTCGATTAATCGATTAATAATTGGATAATAGAGACAAACTACATTTCTATCCTTTCCAGTATTTTATTGAAAAAAACAGCATACTGGCACCATACTTATTTTGATTATTGTTTCTCAGCTGTTTGTACATGTTGCAGTTTATAAAAAATTAAAAAAAAAATTAAACAAATTAAAAAACAAAAAACAAAAAATTGCCTCTGCGCATGCGCATAGCATAGATCCAACGAATCGATGACTAAATTAATCGGCAACTATTTTTATAATCCATTTCAATCGATTTAATCGATCAGTTGTTGCAGCCCTAGTGTGTTCTTTACTGTGTGTCTTAATTAACAAACAACAGCAAACTTCTAACACACTCTCCATCACCCCTTCCGCACTTAAGAGGCCTCAAATCAATTGTCAGTTTAGTTGTTTAGGCCAGTGTTTTTCAACCTTTTTTTTTAGCCAAGGCACATTTTTGTCATTGAAAAAATGCGGAGGCACACCACCAGCAGAAAACATAAAAACATTAAACTCAGTAGCTGATATTGACAATAAAAAGTTGTTCTCACAAGTTTTGGATACGAATTCAAACCATAACCAACCATGCATGACTATAACTCATGTCTCAAAGTACTGTCACATCACGGCGTGACTTATTTGGGGTTTTTTAGTGTCTTCCTGTGTGTAGTGTTTTAGTTCTTGTCTTGCGCTCTTATTTTAGTGGCTTTTCCTGTTTTGTTGGTATTTTCCTGTAGAAGTTTCATGTCTTCTGTACATTGTTGATTGTCGTGTCATGTTCGGATGTAATTTGTGGACGCCGTCTGCTCCACACGCTGTAAGTCTTTGCTCTCGTCCAGCATTCTGTTTTTGTTTACTTTGCAACCAGTTCAGTTTTAGTTTTGTTTTGCATAGCCTTCCCTAAACTTCAATGCCTTTTCTTAGCAGCACTCGCATTTTGTTTATTTTTGGTTTAAGCATTAGACGGACGCCTTTTTACTTGCACGCTGTCGTCTGCATATTGTGATCACAACAAACCATGTTCCCGACATCTACAAAGCAATTAGCTACCGGCTGCCACCTACTGATATGGAAGAGTATTACACGGTTACTCTGCCGAGTTCTAGACAGCACCGACACTCAACAACGGCACATTTGCAGATTACTATTACTGGTTTGCAAAAAATATTTTTAACACAAATAGGCGAAATTACATATTCTCCCACGGCACACCAGACTCTATCTCACGGGACACTAGTGTGCCGCGGCACTAGCCACTATTCAGTGGCCTAAAGGTTAGAGTGTCCGCCCTGAGATTGGTAGGTTGTGAGTTCAAACCCCGGCCGAGTCATACCAAAGACTATGAACATGGGACCCATTACCTCCCTGCTTGGCACTCAGCATCAAGGGTTGGAATTGGGGGTTAAATCACCAAAAATGATTCCCGGGCGCGGCACCACTAATGCCCACTGCTCCCCTCACCTCCCAGGGGGTGAACAAGGGGATGGGTCAAATGCAGAGGACAAATTTCACCACACCTAGTGTGTGTGACAATCATTGGTATGAAATACTTGACTTTCAGTGAATTCTAGCCATATATATATATATTTATTTTATTATATATATATATATATATATATATATATATATATATATATATATATATATATATATAAATAAAAGAAATACGTGAATTGCAGTGTTCATTTATTTACACATATACACACACATAACACTCATCTACTCATTGTTGTACTTGAAAGTACAATGCAATACAATTTCGGGGCAATGGCACCTATCAAATACACAGTAATGAAAACACAGTTGTTCTACTAACTGTACTGTGTGTTATGAGAATAGAGTATGTGTGTGTGTGGCCCTTTAATAGGCGACAGCATGTGAGGTGAGTGATGTCAGTGAGTGTGTGGGCGAGGAGGGACTAGTTGGTTTTGTGTTGGATTGGCTGTGTGCAAGCAATCAATAAAGCAAGATTTGCAACTAATCGCTGGACTCATCATTCACCCTAAAGTCGTCCGCTGTGGAGACCCACTGCCGGGTAAGGTGAAGGGTGTTGCCCCGAGCATACATCAACCCTGGAGAAGTGTCTCCCCTGCGCTCTTCGACTACGGTCTCATTCTTCTGTTTCGTCTCCTTGTGTGCGCACACTGAGAAAAGGTGAGGCCTTTAATCCCAGGAACACCAAGCCTACCGTCAAGCATGGTGGCGGTAATATTATGCTCTGGACCTGTTTTGCTGCCAATGGAACTGGTGCTTTACAGAGAGTAAGTGGGACAATGAAAAAGGAGGATTACCTCCAAATTCTTCAGGACAACCTAAAATCATCAGACCGGAGGTTGGGTCTTGGGCGCAGTTGGGTGTTCTAACAGGGCAATGACCCCAAACACGCGTCAAAATTGGTAAAGGAACGGCTAAATCAGGCTAGAATTAAGGTTTTAGAATGACTTTCCCAAAGTCCTGACTTAAACGTGTGGACAATGCATCCATGTCAGAAAACCAACACATTTAGCTGAACTGCACCAATTTTGTCAAGAGGAGTGGTCAAAATTTCAACCAGAAGCTTGTGGATGGCTACCAAAAGTGCCTTATTGCAGTGAAACTTGCCAAGGGACATGTAACCAAATATTAACATTGCTGTATGTATACTTTTGACCCAGCACATTTGGTCACATTTTCAGTAGACCCATAATAAATTCATAAAAGAACCAAACTTCATGAATGTTTTTTTTGTGACCAACAAGTATGTGCTCCAATCACTCTATCACAAAAAAATAAAAGTTGTAGAAATGATTGGAAACTCAAGACAGCCATGACATTATGTTCTTTACAAGTGTATGTAAACTTTTGACCACGACTGTCCTTATCCAAATAAAACACAACCCACCCTGTCTCTCCCTGCTAAATCTGTGCAGCCTCCCACACAGATATGGAGGGATAAAGTGAGCTCAGCAATTAAGAGGAAGGATACGGCGATGCACATGAAAAAGAAGCGGCCAAAACCCCAACCAATGGGAGATGGGAGAATGGAAGAAGACAAGCAAAGCGGGAAGCGTGCGGACCTGCAGCTAATTTCCCGCCCCGAGTGTGGTAATCTGAGGGGAAGATTAAGCTGGGGGGAGTTATTCTTGACTATTTTATTAAGGAGTGCTTTAGGCGCTGGAAGAAGGGGCTTTAGCGCTTCTCCAGCAGCGTGCCATACAATACAAGACAAACATTTGCTGTTATTTCACCAAAGTACTCTCAGATGTGCTGAGTCGGGTCCCTCGCCTTGTGCTGCACAAGAGCCCCGAATCAAAGTTCCCTGCTGTTGGGTGAAAACAAAAAAAACAAAAAATATGGCCTTCTCCTGCGGAGGTACCGCCCTGAGACAATGTCCAGTGGAAACATTGTGAGGTGTCAAAAGTAGCGATGACTGACCCCCATGCATACTTGCCAACCCTCCCGGATTTTCCGGGAGACTCCCGAAATTCAGGCGGACTCAGGTCAACCAAAATATAAAAAAGCGTACCTGCCCAATCACGTTATAACTATAGAATGATGGAGGGCGAGTTCTTGGTTTCTTATGTGGGTTTATTGTTAGGCAGTTTCATTAACGTCCTCCCAGCGTGGCAACAACACACAACAACAGCAGTCACTTTGTTGTATACCGTAAAGCAGTTCGTCTGCCGTAAACAGCAATGTTGTGACACTCTTAAACAGGACAATACTGCCATCTAGTGCATTTGATGAAAGCACTTTTGTGCGTGCCACACATCAATGCATCATCAGAGAGGGTGTTCAGCATGGTTCGAAAAATAGTGACAGAGAATAGAACAAGGATGGACAATTCAACCCTTAACTCAACAATGAGTAGATGAGTGTTATGTGTGTGTATATGTGTAAATAAATGAACACTGAAATTCAAGTATTTATTTTATATATATATATATATATATATATATATATATATAATAAAATATATATATATTTTTATTTTATTTTATTATATATATATAATTAAAAAAAAAAAAAAAATATATATATAT
Organism: Nerophis lumbriciformis; assembly: GCF_033978685.3. Lineage (NCBI taxonomy): Eukaryota > Metazoa > Chordata > Actinopteri > Syngnathiformes > Syngnathidae > Nerophis > Nerophis lumbriciformis. The sequence continues at coordinate 14,994,719 of NC_084548.2, forward strand.
ATATATATATATTTTTTTTTTTTTTTTTAATTATATATATATAATAAAATAAAATAAAAAAATATATATATTTTATTATATATATATATATATATATAGCTAGAATTCACTGAACGTCAAGTATTTCTTATATATATATATATATATATATATATATATATATATATATATATGTGAAATACTTGACTTGGTGAATTCTAGCTGTAAATATACTCCTCCCCTTTTAGCCACGCCCCCGTCCCACCCCGACCACGCCCACCCCCACCTCCCGAAATCGGAGGTCTCAAGGTTGGCAAGTATGCCCCCATGCAATGTTTCAATCAAAATATGATTATATAATGTTTAGATGAGGAAGCTCAAAATACATGTTCATTATATGAGGAAAATGTTCATCAGGTAAATATTTTATTCACGCTATGTTGCTTTAACAAAATATATTCAGACTCTTCCAATAGTCATACAAATTGGAGTTCAACTTTGTTTGGACAAATTCGACCAGCTCAGTGGTCTTGTGGTTAGAGCAGTGGTTTTTAACCTTGTTGGAGGTACCGAACCCCACCAGTTTCTTATGCGCATTCGACCGAACCCTTCTTTAGTGAAAAATAAAGTTTTGTTTTTTTTCAAATTCAAGAAAAAGTCATGTTTTTTTTTACTGGTGCACAAAATGAACCGTGCATGAACATCACCTTATTCAAAGAACAAAACCAACACAGTGCATAAACTCACAACCAATTACACACCTTGCACACATTACCATGAATTGATTAACGTAGACCCCGACTTAAACAAGTTGAAAAACTTATTCGGGTGTAACCATTTACTGGTCAATTGTACGGATTATGTACTGTACTATGTAAACTGTACTGTCTATTCTCTTCCTTTGCAATCTGCTCGTAAAAGTTTCAATCGATCAATCAAAAAACCTGCAAATCAGATGGAAAATTAGAGGGAAAATTGTTTGGGGGTATCCAAAATACGCTGATAGGGAGAAGTTTTTATTTGCACGATAAGTCGGATGTGTCTTAACCTCCGTGCCGAACCCCTGAGGCCGACTCACCGAACCCCTAGGGTTCGATCGAACCCAGGTTAAGAACCACTGGGTTAGTGTCCGACCTGAGACTGGAAGGCTGTGAGTTCAGTAGAGTCCCATCTAAAAACTCATTTGTATACACCAGCCTTTAAATAGGCCCTCCTTTTAGACCAGTTGATCTGCCGTCTCTTTTCTGCTCTGCCCCCGTCTCCTGCGTGGAGAGGTTATTAGGTGACCACAGATGACGCGCCAGCGGTTCAAAGTCGGGACCCGGGGTGGACCACTAATCTGTGCATCAGTTGATAACGTCTATGCGCTACTGACTTGTCGCCAGTCAAGATGATCCCCTGCTGGCCCCACTACGAACTGGACTCTCACACTATTAACTAGATCCACTGGACGCCCATTGCACCGGTCGCCCAGAGGGGGGTCCCCACAACTGCGGTCCCCTCTAAGGATTCTCATTGTATCCCATTGGGTTGAGTTTTTTCTCGCCCGGATGTGGGATCTGAGCCAGAGGATGTCGTTGTGGCTTGTGCAGCCCTTTGAGACACTCGTGATTTAGGGCTATATAAATAAACTTTGATTAATTGATTGATTGAGTTCAATCCACGGCTGAGTCATACCAAAGACTATCAAAAAATGGGACCAACCCTGCTTGGCACTCAGCATCAAGGGTTGGAATTGGGGGTTACATCACCAAAATGATTCCCGAGCGCGGCGAGGTGAGGGGAGCAGTGAGCATTTGAGCATTTGAACCAACCCCAGAACATGGGGATGGGTCAAATGCAGAGGACATATTTCAGTGTGTGACGATTGTTGCGACTTTAACTTTAACTTTAAATTCTGGGGGTGCTTAAGAAATTGATTCACATCCGAAATGCAGTGGCGACTTGTCCACCGTAAAACCTGCCTTCCGCCTGAGTGCAGTCGGTAGGCTTCAGCCCCCCTGCCACCCAGCTGGAGAAAATTGATGGACGAATGGATTCTAAATCCGTTTGATAATAATTGATTAATAAAATAATCATACATACAGTACAGGCCAAACGTTTGGACACACCTTCTCATTCAGTGCTTTTTCTTTATTTTCATGACTATTTACATTGTATATTGTCACTGAAGGCATCAAAACTATGAATGAACACATGTGGAGTTGTTTACTTAACAAAAAAATAGGTGACATAACTGAAAACATGTCAAGTACCTCGGAGTCTTGTTCACGAGTGAGGGAAGAGTGGATTGTGAGATCGACAGGCGGATCGGTGTGGCGTCTTCAGTAATGCGGACGCTGTATCGATCCATTGTGGTGAAGAAGGAGCTGAGCCGGAAGGCAAAGCTCCCAATCTACCGGTCGATCTACGTTCCCATCCTCACCTATGGTCATGAGCTTTGGGTTATGAGCAAAAGGACAAGATCACGGGTACAAGCGGCCAAAATGAGTTTCTTCTCCCTTAGAGATAGGATGAGAAGCTCTGTCATCCGGGAGGAGTTCAAAGTAAAGCTGTTGCTCCTCCACTTCGAGAGGAGCCAGATGAGATGGTTCGGGCATCTGGTCAGGATGCCACCCGAACGCCTCCCGAGGGAAGTGTTTAAGGCACATCCGACCGGTAGGAGGCAACGGGGAAGACCCAGGACTCAATGGGAAGACTATGTCTCCCGGCGAGCCTGGGAACGCCTCGGGATCCCCTGGGAAGAGCTGGACCAAGTGGCTGGGGAGAGGAAAGTCTGGGCTTATCTGCTTAGGCTGCTGCCCCCGCGACCCAATCTCGGATAAGCGGAAGAAAATGGATAAATGGATGTTTTATATTCTAGTCTCTTCAAAATAGCCACCCTTTGCTCTGATTACTGCTTTGCACACTTTTGTGTGCAAAGCTGATGCCTTCTAATTGTGATGCCTTCAGTGACAATCTACAATGTAAATAGTCATGAGAATAAAGAATACATATATAAATGAGAAGGTGTGTCCAAACTTTTGGCCTGTACTGTATATTTTATATATAGAGAGCCTATTTTAAAAATGAACAAAGGGTCTAAAATCTACCTCTTCATTTTAAAAAGGCACATTGCAAGAATTTGACATAACTTTCTTGTCGGAGGTTATTACACCCAAGAACAAACTATTTTTCAACATAATACAAAAGACTAGAGATGTCCGATAATATTGGCCTGCGGATATTATCGGCCGATAAATGCTTTAAAATGTAATATCGGAAATTATCGGTATCGTTTTTTTATTATAATCAGGTATGGTTTTTATTTATTTATTAAATCAACATAAAAAACACAACATACACTTACAAATAGTGCACCAACCCAAAAAACCTCCCTCCCCCATTTACACTCATTCACACAAAAGGGTTATTTCTTTCTGTTATTAATATTCTGGTTCCTACATTATATATCAATATATATCAATACAGTCTGCAAGGGATACAGTCCGTAAGCACACATGATTGTGCGTGCTGCTGGTCCACTAATAGTACTAACCTTTAACAGTTAATTTTACTCATTTTCATTAATTACTAGTTTCTATGTAACTGTTTTTATATTGTTTTACTTTCTTTTTTATTCAAGAAAATGTTTTTAATTTATTTATCTTATTTTATTTTATTATTATTTAAAAAAAGGACCTTATCTTCACCATACTTGGCTGTCCAAATTAGGCATAATAATGTGTTAATTCCACGACTGTATACATCAGTATCGGTTGATATCGGTATCGGTAATTAAAGAGTTGGACAATATCGGAATATCGGATATCGGCAGAAAGCCATTATCGGACATCCCTACAAAAGACCCAATTGTACCCAACAAACTAATTCACATTCTCTACTCCAGTACATTAAAAGGGGATACAAAAAAGTGTCCTGGAAACAACACTGCAATTATTTTGAGAGTGTGTGTGTGTGTGTGTGTGTGACTGCCTGCATGTCATTGAGTTGATGCTCATCGCGGTCGAAATGGGTGAAGAACCAAGCAGGCCAGTTCATGACATCATCTGATGTCCTGGAGGTGATGATGTGTGAAATGTACAGGGAAGGGCAGCTGTGGCTGGGAAAAGCCAGAGAGATACTAACAATGTCCAGACTGCATGACAAGCAACACTGCGGCAAAATGTGTCCACCATGTTGCCTCTTTTATTGTTGTTTACATACAAACAGGGGCGTCACTAGCTTTTAAGGACAGGGGGGGGGCTTTTCCCCCAGGAGATGCACAGGATGCGAGCGAATGTTACGCACGAGCACAAAAGTTCACAAACGGCTAACAAAGACTTAGAAATTATTCATTGTTATTATTATTATTTTTTTTAAATGCACGGGACGAAATGAAATGCTTTTAACCATTTTTTTTCTTTTTCTTTATATGTATTTATTCATTTTACATTTTATATTAAATGTCTTGGTTTTTCCTCCCTCTGAAAATCCTATGAAATGTTTAACAAGCCATCCTATAATAATAAAACAGCTATTAATGTAACAATACAATAAAACAAATATATTTAATGATGTTGTTTTCATTATTTTAACAATAGGCTAATGTATATTACTTTATATAGATTCTACAAGAAACACAAAACTTAAAAAATAAATTATTTACAATTGCACACACACATTGTTAAGGAAGATAATGTGCTTCATACACCTGCAGGACCGCAAGCAAGGTCGCAGAGAAATTGCGGACTGGAATTTGAGTGATGTGGGCATTTTCTATATGAACAAGTGGAATGGATTGGATACCGACGCCCTAAAGGGGCTCTCTACCTTACGCTACTAAGTGAGGGGAAACTGAGTGAATAATAACAGGTTATATGATTATTTATTTAAATTCATATTTGGGCCACTTTATAATGAATATGTCGGCATTTATTTGTAAAAAAACAACAAAAAAACACCAAATTATTTAGGGGGGCTTAAGAATATTTTAGGGGGGCTTGAGCCCCCCTAAAATAGGCCTAACAACGCCAATGCATACAAACCTAGGAAAATACAAGATGCATAATCAATCAATGCATAATCCCGGCCCAGGTCAAACTCTGCAAGACTAGTGTAACAGGTCTAGGTGTGTGTGTGTGTGTAGTGAACATAACCTATGCAGCCTTGCATTGTGCTGCAGTCAGCAGAGGCCAAGCAAGCACAGCATTACTGAATATTTATTGTTTCACTCTAAATGCATGGGAAAGACCCGTTTATTGCTACATAACTCAATGGCTATTTTGTCACACTATTTTTAATCACCCAAGGGTAAATTCACTTCATATAAACTGCAGTATTTTTTATGTCGCGTGCAATACACTACACGTTTAAATACACGCAGTCACGGTAGAGTGATCAGGATCATTGTGAGTAGGCTACACACGGGCAAGGAAAACAAAACATCAATATTATTTATTTGAGCCATAGTGGGATTCAAATTTGCAACTATGAAGTCTCCAAACAATGTGTTTACAGATGCATGCTGCTTCAAAATATAGGTTTGTTTTTATTTGATCACATTTGTAAAAAAGCATTGAATGTCCACTAATAATGAGGTTAATACTAGGGGAGTCCGATAATGGCTTTTTTGCCGATATCCCGATATTGTACACATTATTATGCCTAATTTAGACAACCAAGTATGGTGAAGATAAGGTCCTTTTTTAAAATATTAATAAAATAAAATAAGATAAATAAATTAAAATAATTTTCTTGAATAAAAAAGAAAGTAAAACAATATAAAAACAGTTACATAGAAACTAGTAATTAATGAAAATGAGTAAAATTAACTGTTAAAGGTTAGTACTATTAGTGGACCAGCAGCACGCACAATCATGTGTGCTTACGGACTGTATCCCTTGCAGACTGTATTGATATATATTGATATATAATGTAGGAACCAGAATATTAATAACAGAAAGAAACAACCCTTTTGTGTGAATGAGTGTGAATGAGTGTAAATGGGGGTGGGAAGTTTTTTGGGTTGGTGCACTAATTGTAAGTGTATCTTGTGTTTTTTATGTTGATTTAATAAAAATAAAAATACAACAAAAAAATTAAAAATTGATACCGATAATTAAAAAAACGATACCGATAATTTACAATATTACATTTTAAAGCATTTATCGGCCGATAATATCGGCAGGCCAAAATTATCTGACATCTCTAGTTAATACTAATGAAAACAACATTGCTTAGTAATGGCAAGGACCTACATACAAAGACGACAAAATATGTATCCCGACTTCGCAGGCTTCTTTGTGAATATCGCAGCCTAAAATGTCTGAATTCGCGCCAGCCTTTTTTTTAGAAAGCTGCTGCAAAGTTGCAATGTTTTGAGGCTTTTTTCTTTTAAATAACGTTGACTCAACTTGTGACTGTATCAATTTGTTGCCAGTGTTTTAAGTCTTCCTTGTAACCTTAACCTCCAAACGCAAATATTGTATTGATGTTTTACTCGTTTTACATACTAGATGGCAGTAAAAGCCCGTACTCACAGCTCATTGTCAAATGACTGCACTGTTTTAATTAATTAACTAATAAGTAATAATAAGGAACTATGATTCTAGAAAGAAAGACCACCAAACGCCGTCATATTGTCTGCTGCCTGCTCTGTCATGCACAAGTTGCAGACATTATCTTTGTATGTTTTACGCTTGAAAAGTGTTTGTCCATCTTAAACATTCATTTATCTTCCACCACATTTAGTCCCGCAGACTAAATGCATTTGTGAAATGTTGAGAGCGATCAATTGTGCGTAATAATCACACTTCAACATCTCCGTCGTGCAAATGCTAGGTAGGCCTTTAATCCCAGGAACACCAGGCTTACCGTCAAGCATAGTGGTGGTAGTATTATGCTCTGGGCCTGTTTTGTTGCCAATGGAACTGGTGCTTTACAGAGAGTAAATGGGACAATGAAAAAGGAGGATTACCTCCAAATTCTTCAGGACAACTTAAAATCATCAGCCCGGAGGTTGGGTCTTGGGTGCAGTTGGGTGTTCCAACTGGACAATGACCCCAAACACAAGTCAAAAGTGGTAAAGGAATGGCTAAATCAGGCTAGAATTAAGGTTTTAGAATGGCCTTCCCAAAGTCCTGACTTAAACGTGTGGACAATGCTGAAGAAACAAGTCCATGTCAGAAAACCAACAAATTTAGCTGAACTGCACCAATTTTATCAAGAGTAGTCCAGAAGCTTGTAGATGGCTACAAAAAGTGCCTTATTGCAGTGAAACATGCCAAAGGACATGTAACCAAATATTAACATTGCTACTCAGCGGACTAGTGAACCTACTCAGTGGCCTAGTGGTTAGAGTATCCGCCCTGAGATTGGTAGGTTGTGAGTTCAAACCCCGGCCGAGTCACTATAAAAATGGGACCCATTACCTCCCTGCTTGGCACTCAGCATCAAGGGTTGGAATTGGAGGTTAAATCACCAAAAATTATTCCCGGGCGTGAACAAGGGGATGGGTCGAATGCGGAGGACACATTTCACTACACTTACTGTGTGTGTGTTTAACTGTATGTATACTTTTGACCCAGCAGATTTGGTCACATTTTCAGTAGACCCATAATAAATTCATAAAAGAACCAAACTTCATGAATGTTTTTTTTTGTGACCAACAAGTATGTGCTCCAATCACTCTATCACAAAAAAAAAAAAGAGTTGTAGAAATGATTGGAAACTCAAGACAGCCATGACATTATGTTCTTTACAAGTGTATGTAAACTTTTGATCGCGACTGTATGTACGCTAGAATAAAAAAATAATTGGCCAAAATTACTCCAAAAATACGTAATTCAAAAATTACAATCGGCCCAAAACCAATCTTAAGACTTTAAAAAATAATATTGTACTGTTAGAGAAAGTATCCCAAAGTATTTCCACGAATAAAACACCCCCCCAAAGCACCCTTGTGGCTTTATTTTAGATTACAATGTTTACTATACTTCCATGTCACCACTCCTTCTCTGCAAAGTTTCAACCAATTTCAAAACCCTCTCTCCACAGGCTCTGTCAGGTGAACCTACAATAAGTTAACAAAAACAATCCCCCTTCCGTGTGGAGAGAAGGTACAATTAATAACTGGTGCTCAAGAGTCCCAGAGGAGAGACGTTAGCTCACGCAGATGCAAGTGTGTAATAGAGCTATTTGTTTTGCTCAGAAAGCTGTCCGAGGCACCCTCGCTGGAAGCAGTGACTGCACAAAGGCCAGCTATGAATTGGCCAAATCCTCTGGGGCAGGCTATTGATTAGGCCTGCAGGCGGCGCAGAGCAAATATGCAATTAATTAGATATTTGTGTTAGGGCACGAGAGTGGATTAACACTGCAGCAATGGACAGTCAGTTGGATTGTACCCGCTATCACGTTCGGATGTCTCATTTTGGACAAAATTGCTAAAATAAGGGGAAAAAGTACCCCGATATACCCCTCATTGTACGAATTATCGATTTAGGAATTAAGAAACGAATAAAAATATACTTTGTTGTACAAAATCTTGTCTTTGTGTACCAACGTTTCATCCATGCATTCAGTCAGCACAGCAGTGCTGCTGTTCGCTAATGTGCTTCAATCAATCCCTTTATTGTCATTGTCATAATAACACTTAAGTCATACATGAACAACAAGATTTTGTTTGAGCTTTGTCCAGCGGCATAGAAACTGCATTGATGTGCAGGTTGACAATAGTTTACATTTTAGCATTGTCAGGAAGATCGCGATAAGAGGGGTGTGGTGGGTGGGAACAGTCAGATGTCTGATGGGTGTTACGTTGATGTTGCAGCAAAGCAATGTCCAGAGCACAATTATTGAGGTGGTGAAGAGTGAGGTAATAAGATGGTCTGGGGCAGGCTGTTCATTTAGCAGTCTCACAGCCTGTGGATACAGACTGTGAGACATTCTGGTGGTCCTGGCGCGAATCGATCTATACCTCCTTCCAGAGGGTAGCAGGTTGAAGAGGCCATGTGCTGGGTGGTATCTGTCCTTCAGGATGTTGTGTACATGGCACTCATCTCTGGGAGTATCGTCCTTGTAATTTTCCCCACCGCTTTAACCACTCGCTGGAGGGCCTGTTGGTTCGCTTTAGTGCAGCTAGCAAACCACACTAAAAATCCGCAAGTGAGGACACTGCTGATGGCACAGTTGTAAAAGTTGACCATTGATTTCTGCGGAATGTTTGCGCATTTTAGTTTCCTCAACAAAAAAAAGACGTTGTTGCTTAGTGCTATTTTGTGTTTTTTGTAATAGGCATACTTGCCAACCTTGAGACCTCTGATTTCGGGAGGTGGGGGGTGGAGGCGTGGTCGGGGGTGGGGCAGGGCGTGGTTGAGGGCGTGGTTAAGAGGGGAGGAGTATATTGACAGCTAGAATTCACAAAGTCAAGTATTTCATACATACATACATACATACATACATACATACATACATACATATATATATATATATCCTGAAAATATGCAAACAAAACTGTGTTTAGATAATTGATACTTCAAACTTGCATAAATATATATTAAGGAATATAACATAACTTGGCTTCTGAGAGCTTCAAAATGTAATGAATAAAATGTTAAAGTTGTTGATAAACAAGCAATTATTTTAATAATTAAATATGGTCATTTTAAATGAATTATTATGATAATTTAAAATTAATTATTTCAAATATGTTTATTTTAATGTATAATTCTTATGCCTGGATGTAATAAGGAGTCAGAAAAAATACAAATAAAAATACAATTAATTTTGATGTTTTTAGCAAAATATAGTAAAAATTTATTTCGTTTTTTTTTTAAATTAATAAATATATTTATTTTTAGGTAAGATAAACATAATAATACAATTTATCTCTAGTCTGGATGATTTAGTTCTTGTCACCCTGTTGTCCTCCCGTCGTGAAAAAAGGCTGTCCTCACTCAGGTTCGCATGGAGCTGGAGGGGGCGTGGCCTCCAGCTGAAAATCGGGAGATTTTCGGGAGAATATTTATCCCGGGAGGTTTTCGGGAGAAGCGCTGAATTTCGGGAGTCTCCCGGAAAATTCGGGAGGGTTGGCAAGTATGGTAATGGGTGTGTTTTTTTGTCTTTTTACAGCCTATAGACAAGCGTTGTGTGGTTTGAAACATTCAGGAAGCATCCACAGCGTTGTCGACGCTGCCACAACCCACTTTCTTCCACTGCATTAAAAAAAGATTAACCATCAAGGTAAAGTGGATTATTATTTTTTTTTAAGTTATTCCTAATCATTGGAGAGACCTGGCTGTTAAAGCTGTGTGATATCAAACTGTGAGTGCACCTACGGGCTAGTGATAATGTGGGTGTGTGTGTGTGTCAGCAGGGTGGCTGAAAATGAGTACAGTTCAGATAGTAGTTTGTTGTTAAATAGGAGATTGTTATATTTGTTTGCTATAGAGTACTGTATAGCACTTTAAATTGTGTCCAGAGTATACAAACGTGTACTAAAATATGAACTTATTATTCATGTTTATATTGTTTCTTATTAACTTTATTAACACTGTTAGTTTTTATAATAATCTAATCCTATTCATTACTTTTATGCACGTTACACGGCCGTGACCGATACGGTTGTTGTAAAGTGGCACGCTACTTTTAATGCGGACAAGACAGCTTTAGAATCCCAGCTTGTTCACTTCAGGAAGTAGGTCTTTTCTTAGTGCAAGCACGAGCACGCTACCACTACTAGAGGGGGAATCATGAAGGTTCAATAAAGTTAAAATTATCAACAATAATATTCCTATTTGTGGACAAGGAGAGACACAGCCATTGACGCACGTCCAATCGTGTTATTAACCATCAGTGAAAATATTCCACAGGTGCTGCGATCAACCATTGCCTGCCAGTCCTCGCTGATGTCATGCTTCACTTGGCAACACACACATGCACTCTTCTCTCATGAAACATCTCTCAATTGCATACACTCAATATATGAACTTTTTTTTTTTTTTTAAAGTAACGCATGAATGACTTCCCTTCGTAATTCATTACATTTATTAAATAATAATTCCATTCGGAATTCAGTTACTCTATTGGGAAAGTAACGATTACCAGTAATTTATTACTTTATTAAAGCAATTTTCCTAACACTGCTTATGAAGACATTTGCTTCCATACACAAACCGTTCTATTTTCGAACCCTGTTCAAGAACAAATTGATATCGAGGTTCCACTGTGGTCATTTAAGGATTGTTTATGATGATTTATTTTTATCTATTTTATTTATATTTATTTATTGATTTAACCTGCTCAGTGGCCTTGTGGTTAGAGTGTCCTCCCTGAGATTAGACTATAAAAATGGGATCCAATCCCTCTTTGCTTGGCACTCAGCATCAAGGGTTGGAATTGGGGGTTAAATCACCAAAATAATTATTGAGCACGGCCACCACCGCTGCTCACTGCTCCCCTCACCTCCCAGGGGGTGGAACAAGGGGATGGGTCAAATGCAGACGGTAATTTCGCCACACCTACTGTGTGTGTAACTATCAGTGGTACATTAACTTTTATGAAATTTGAGTGATCTATAACAAAAGAGGCATGAGACTATCTTGGATAAAGGTTGATGCATAAAGACAAAACTATGGGACACCTATACATTTGGAGGTCATAGGCTTGGAGAGATTGGGGAGGTTATTTTAAATAAAACACATCAAAGTATGGCTTTATAGACCTTGCTTCCTAAACTGAGCAAAAAAACCTGTTACATTTATTTATAAAATAAGAGGGAATTATTAAGAGTTTGGCTAAAGCTTTGTCAAAACCTAAAACCAGTGAAGTTGTTGTGTAAATTGTAAATAAAAACATAATGCAATATATTTAAACCTATACTCAATTGAATAGACTGCAAAGACAAGATATTTAATGTTGGAACTGAGAAACTTTTTTTTTGTTGTTGCAAATATTATTTCCTTTGGAATTTGATGCCTGCAACATGTTTCAAAAAAGCTGGCACAATTGGCAAAAAAGACTGAGAAAATTGAGGAATGCTCATCAAACACTTATCTGGAACATCCCACAGGTGAACAGGTTAATTGGGAACAGGTGGGTGCCATGGTTGGGTATAAAAGCAGCTTCCATGAAATGCTCAGTCATTCACAAACAAGGATGGGGCGAGGGTCACCACTTTGTCAACAAATGCGTGAGCAAATTGTCAAACAGTTTAAGAACAACATTTCTCAACCAGCTATTGCAAGGAATTTAGGGATTTCACCATCTACGGTTTGTAATATCATCAAAAGTTTCAGAGAATCTGGAGGAATCACTGCACGTAACATTGAATGCCCGTGACTTTCGATCCCTCGGTACTGCAACAAAAACCGACATCAGTGTATAAAGGATATCGCCGCATGGGCTCAGGAACACTTCAGAAAACCACTGTCAGTAACAACAGTTGGTCGCTGCATCTGTAAGTGCAAGTTAAAACTCTACTATGCAAAGCCAAAGCCATTTATCAACAACACCCAGAAACGCCGCCGGCTTCACTGGGCCCAAGCTCATCTAAGATGGACTAATGCAAAGTGGAAAAATGTCCTGTGGTCTGACGAGTCCACATTTCAAATTGTTTTTGGAAACTGGACGTAGTGTCCTCTGGACCAAAGAGGAAAGGAACCATCCGGATTGTTATCCGGATGGTTGAAAAGCCAGCATCTGAGATGGTATGGGGGTGTATTAGTGCCCAAGGCATGGGTAACTTACACATCTGTGAAGGCACCATTAATGCTGAAAGGTACATACAGGTTTTGGAGCAACATATGTTGCCATCCAAGCAATGTTATCATGGACGCCCCTGCTTATTTCAGCAAGCCACATTCTGCAAGTTTTACTATACTGCCTGCCTGAAGTCCAGGCCTGTCTCCCATTGAAAATGTGTGGAGCATTATGAAGTGTAAAATACGACAACGGAGAGTGTTGAACAACTTAGGCTGTACATCAAGCAAGAATGGGAAATAATTCCACCTGAAAAGCTTCAACAATTGGTCTTCTCAGTTCTCAAATATTTACTGAGTGTTGTTAAAAGGAAAGGCCATGTAGCACCGTGGTAAAGATGCTCCTGTGCCAACTTTGTTGCAATGTGTTGCTGCCATTAAATTCTAAGTTAATGATTATTTGCAAAAAAAAAAGAAGTTTCTCAGTTCTTGTCTTTGCAGTCTATTCAATTGAATATAAGTTGAAAAGGATTTGAAAATCATTGTATTCTCTTTTTATTTACGATTTACACAACGTGCCAACTTCACTGGTTTTTGTGTTATGTATATCTGAATGGTAAAAAAAAAGGTGTCTATAGTGTACATGGTTATACTTCCTCTAGTCTCCTCACATCTGCTCCCTTCCCTCTCCATCATCTCTGTTTTCAACAAGAGCAGTTTGTCGGGGTCAGAAAGCAATTCAAAACCTCTATTAATGAGCCTGGAAGACAGGGAGGAAGGGAGGGAGGAGTGAGAAGGCATGGAGAGAAAGAAAGAGACGAGGCAGTGGGAGAAGAAGAGGATGAGGAAGAGGAGGGAGGGCCAGTCTGGGGTGTCAGCCATCAAAGCAGGCCAGGAGAAAAGAAGGCCAGGTGCTGCTTGTGGGAATGTGCTGTCCATGGTTCCAGGGACCAGGAAGCTGGCGGGGGCCACAAGGTGGGGGTGAGCACGGTGGTAATTAGCCAAGCCTGAAGGAGAGGGAGAGAGGGCCCTCCAGGGCCCGCGGGGATAGCCCCTCCGAGAGGATACCATTTGCACTTCTACAGGAGCCGCCAGCCTTGGGCCACAAAGAAAGGGAAAGGGGGAACTATGGCATCCTTTATCAGGCGGGACAAAGACGCCGCATCTTTTCAAAGGAAACCGGGCAGAGAGAGAACCGCCAGTGTTCCAGAGGAGATGGAAAAACAGACGGGAAGAAAGAATCCTTGGACCGGTCATGAAGGAGCCGGAGAGTGCCAGTGTGTGGGTTGAGGAGAAGACGGGAGGTTACGGTCACGCCGTGACCCAGTCGGTCCTCGGAGGCACCAGAAGTCCACTCATCCCACACAGAAAGTTGAACAAACATTTCAAGACGATGCAAAAGTGAAGTTTTGATGACAAAAGCCGAAATTTCATGAGCACATAAGTCGAAGTCACGTCGTGACATTGCTGGTTTACGAGCATAGGAGCATGTTCGGCAGCGCACAATCACTGAGTACTTACAAGCAGACACAGTGTGTAGACAGAAAAGGGAGAACGGACGCAATTTGGCTTAAAAAATGATGATAAAGGTGAAGTATATTTATAATATTTATTATTATATTGTTTTTATATTGGTTTTATATTTATTTATTTTTTGTTTTTATTCAGTCATATCACATATCAGTAATATTGTTTTTAACATGGCTGTTTAAATGTGCTATACCAGGGGTCGGCAACCCACGGCTCTAGAGCCACATGCGGCTCTTTAGCGCCGCCCTAGTGGCTCTCTGGAGCTTTTTCAAAAAATGTATGAAAAATGGAAAAAGATGAGGGGAAAAAAAATCTATTTTTGTTTTAATATGGTTTCTGTAGGAGGACAAACATGACACAAACCTCCCTAATTGTTACAAAGCACACTGTTTATATTAAACATGCTTCACTGATTCGAGTATTTGGCGAGCGCCGTTTTGTCCTACTAATTTTGGCGGTCCTTGAACTTACCGTAGTTTGTTTACATGTATTACTTTCTTCGACTTTCTAGGACGTGTTTTATGCCACTTCTTTTTCTGTCTCATTTTGTCCACCAAACTTTTAAGGTTGTGCATGAAAGGTGAGTTTTGTTGATGTTATTGACTTGTGTGGAGTGCTAATCAGACATATTTGGTCACTGCATGACTGCAAGCTAATCGATGCTAACAGGCTATTTAGGTTAGCTATATGTACATATTGAATCATTATGCCTCATTTGTAGCTATATTTGAGCTCATTTAGTTTCCTTTAAGTCATATTAATTCCATGACACACTATCTGTATGTAATATGGCTTTTAATTTTTTGCGGCTCCAGACAGATTTGTTTTTGTATTTTTGGTCCAATATGGCTCTTTCAACATTTTGGGTTGCCGACCCCTGTGCTATACAAATAAAGTGGATTGGATTGGATTGAAGTTATAACACTGAAACGCCCTCAGGAAGAGGTGCTTTAAGACATGACTAGCGAGCTAGCAGCTAACGTCCATGCGCCGTCGGCAGTGTTTTGGCGACTTCTAAATCACTAATCCTGGTCTCCATGGCGACAAATAAAGTACGTTTCTTACAAGTATCATCCCTGCAGGACGAGGAATAGCTAAACATGCCTCACTACACACCGTAGCTCATCAGCGTCAATATGTAAATAAACGCCATTGGTGGAGCTACACCTGACATCCACTCTAATGATACCAAGTACAGACACGTATCTAGTCGATACTACAATGATTATGTCAATATTTATTGGTTTCACAACATCTTCTTTTGTTTTTTTAAATGTATATTAACTCAGGAAATATGTCCCAGGGCACAATGAGGACTTTGAATATGACCAATGTATGATCCTGTAACTACTTGGTATCAGAATGATACCTTCATTTGTGGTATCATCCAAAACTAATGTAAAGTATCAACCTAAAGAAGAATAAGTGATTATTACATTTTAACAGAAGTGTAGACAGATGTTAAAAGAGAAAGTAAGCAGATATTAACAATAAATGAACAAGTAGATTAATAATTCATTTTCTACCACTTGTCCTTAATAATGTTGACAAAATAATAGAATGATAAATGACACAATATGTTACTGCATACGTCAGCAGACTAAATTATGAGCCTTTGTTTGTTTACTTACTACTAAAAGACAAGTTGTCTTGTATGTTCACTATTTTATTTAAAGGGGAACATTATCACCAGACCTATGTAAGCGTCAATATATACCTTGATGTTGCAGAAAAAAGACCATATATTTTTTTAACCGATTTCCGAACTCTAAATGGGTGAATTTTGGCAAATTAAACGCCTTTCTAATATTCACTCTCGGAGCGATGACGTCACAACGTGGCGTCGCATCGGGAAGCAATCCGCCATTTTCTCAAACACCGAGTCAAATCAGCTCTGTTATTTTCCGTTTTTTCGACTGTTTTCCATACCTTGGAGACATCATGCCTCGTCGGTGTGTTGTCGGAGGGTGTAACAACACGAACAAGGACGGATTCAAGTTGCACCAGTGGCCCAAAGATGCGAAAGTGGCAAGAAATTGGACGTTTGTTCCGCACACGTTACCGACGAAAGCTATGCTACGACAGAGATGGCAAGAATGTGTGGATATCCTGCGACACTCAAAGCAGATGCATTTCCAACGATAAAGTCAAAGAAATCTGCCGCCAGACCCCCATTGAATCTGCCGGAGTGTGTGAGCAATTCAGGGACAAAGGAACTCGGTAGCACGGCAAGCAATGGCGGCAGTTTGTTCCCGCAGACGAGCGAGCTAAACCCCCTTATCGACCCTAGCTTCCCTGGCCTGCTGACATCAACTCCAAAACTGGACCGATCAGCTTTCAGGAAAAGAGCGCGGATGAGGGTATGTCTACAGAATATATTAATTGACGAAAATTGGGATGTCTGCACTCTCAAAGTGCATGTTGTTGCCAAATGTATTTCATATGCTGTAAACCTAGTTCATAGTTGTTAGTTTCCTTTAATGCCAAACAAACACATATCAATCGTTGGTTAGAAGGCGATCGCCGAATTCGTCCTCGCTTTCTCCCGTGTCGCTGGCTGTCGTGTCGTTTTCGTCGGTTTCGCTTGCATACGGTTCAAACCGATATGGCTCAATAGCTTCAGTTTCTTCTTCAATTTCGTTTTCGCTACCTGCCTCCACACTACAACCATCCATTTCAATACATTGGTAATCTGTTGAATCGCTTAAGCCGCTGAAATCCGAGTCTGAATCCGAGCTAATGTCGCTATAGCTTGCTGTTCTTTCCGCCATGTTTGTTTGTGTTGGCTTCACTATGTGACGTCACAGGAAAATGGACGGGTGTTTATAACGATGGTTAAAATCAGGCACTTTGAAGCTTTTTTTAGGGATATGCGTGATGGGTAAAATTTTGAAAAAAACTTCGAAAAATATAATAAGCCACTGGGAACTGATTTTTAATGGTTTTAACCATTCTGAAATTGTGATAATGTTCCCCTTTAAGGACTTAACTGCAATTAGAAACATGTGTTTAATGTACCCTAAGTTTTTATGTTAAAATAAAGCCAATAATGCATTTTTTTTGTGGTCCCCTTTATTTAGAAAAGTACCGAAAAGTATCGAACTAATTTTAGTACCGGTACCAAAATGTTGTTACAACTAGGGATGTCCGATAATGGCTTTTTGCCGATATCCGATATATTATTGTCCAACTCTTTAATTACCGATACCGATATCAACCGATATATACAGTCGTGCAATTAACACATTATTATGCCTAATTTGGACAACCAGGTATGGTGAAGATGAGGTCCTTTTTAAAAAATAAAAAAATTAAGATAAATAAATTAAAAACATTTTCTTGAATAAAAAAGAAAGTAAAAAATATAAAAATAGTCACATAAAAACTAGTAATTAATGAAAATGAGTAAAATTAACTGTTAATTTAAAAATTAACAGCACGCACAATCATGTGTGCTTACGGACTGTATCCCTTGCAGACTGTATTGATATATATTGATATATAATGTAGGAACCAGAATATTAATAACAGAAAGAAACAACCCTTTTGTGTGAATGAGTGTAAATGGGGGAGGGTTTTTTTTTGGGTTGGTGCACTAATTGTAAGTGTATATTGTGTTTTTTATGTTGATTTAATAAAAAAACAAAAAAAACAAAAAAAAAACAATACCGATAAAAAAACAAAAAAACGATACCGATAATTTCCGATATTACATTTTAAAGCATTTATCGGCCGATAATATCGGCCTGCTAGTTACAACACTACCCTCCACTTTTGGCATTATCAGGGCATCTCAAGAGATTCTCCCCGTGGAGAGCGAGGGGAAAGTGGAGGTCACTGACATTACTTTTACCTATTTACCTTTGGAGGGCGTCCGCCCGGGGGACTGAATGGTGGTCTTTGAGGCGGCGGGGCTTTGTGTCCGAGTTGGAGAGCAGCTTGACAGCCTCTGCTGAGTGGAGGCCAAAGGTCAGACGGGTCATGTGATAAGGCATTTCAGACCCACATTTAGGGCCTCTCGCTGAAGAGGCTTGAAGAACCTCAAGATGCCTCTTTCTCTCATCGTCCTTTCTTTTCTCCCCACCCACCCACCCACCCCCTCTCTCTGTCCCCGGTCTCTGGACACAAAATGCCATTTGTTGTCCGTCAGTCAGTAGCGCAGGGCCTGGGCCGGACTCGGCGCTGAAAGCTCCATTCACACACCCTCTCACCCAGGGATGTTTTTGCAATTCAATATTTTCACACGCGGGCCGCTTCGTCGTTACTTTGGAATCGTACACTTGGCTGGATGAGACTGGGCGAGTGGGGGGGGGGGGACCTCTGGGACAGTGGGGCCGGGAGGTGGAGGGGGTGGGCAGCGCCGAGGAATCCTGGTGTCGGGAAAAGGGGAAGAGTCTGCGGCGGGCTAATGGGCCATCTTGAAATGTTTTAGCCAAGACCCCTCCAACATCGACACACAAACAAGTGCACACACACACACACACACACACACACACACACACACACACACACACACACACACACACACACACATTCCACCTATAACTCACCGCTTTAAAAACAATCTGACTCTTGGTTAATGAGGGGCGGGAGGGCTCTTATTTCATCCATCCCAACTTTTAGGCCAGTGGCGTGTCAGTAGCCTCACGGTGGCTTCCCTCCATCACCATCACTCAGATTGTTGGGCAACATCGTCCAGGGTCCGTTTACATGACCCCCTTTTCAAGTCAAAGGAAAGGCGTCGTTCCTGTTGGCTTACATATACAAATCTTAGTACGTTTTTTTGGGGGGGATACTCTCACTCTGAATGTTCTGAGCTCCTGTTTCAATGCGGTGTTACGGTATGCGGAATAGTGCCATCCATTGGACTTCCTGTAGCTGGTGTCTAACCGGTTTGAACATTTTCAACACCAACCATTTCAACTCATTTTTACCATTTAAAAAAAAATTCCCGCTGTTCCCTAAATTCCCAAATTTTGGGGAATTTTTTTCAAAGTTCCACACATATGGTTTTCTACACCAAAATTAATCTATTTATTATTATTATTCAACAACTTCTTCTTCTCCAGATTTTGGCGCTCTCTACCTTTCACATTTTTTCACCCGATTCAAACCGTTCCAACTTCAAACTGTTCAGCCTATTCGGGATCTGCGGGTTTTCCCCTGAAAAATTCCAAAATATTCCCAGACTTCCCAGAATTCCAGGATTTCCGGGACATTTTTCCCATTAAAAATGAATTGACCATTTTTCAAACTTTCACTATTTCCACATTTTTTAACCAATTCAAATAATTCCTCCTTCAACATATTTCACCATCCTGGAAATTCAAAATACCGGCACCCTTTTTCCAAGTAAAACATTTTTTTCCAAGATTTTCCAGAATTCCTGGTTTTCCAAAGCCCTATTTCCACCCTTTTTTTTGGCAACTACTCCTACATTTTTCAACCCACTTCAACCGTTCCACCGTCAAAACATGCCTCATAATTAGGACAAAAAACAAAGTTGTTTTTTAAACTGGAAAAATTCCAAGAATTCCGTAATACCATTTCTCATTTCAACATGTTACTACTTCAACATTTCTTGACCGATTTGAACATTTTCAACACCAACCATCTCATTCAGACGATTAAAGTTTATTTTTACCATTTAAAAAAAAAAAATCCCGCTTTTCCCTAAATTCCCAAATTTTGAGGAAATTCCCATTGAAGTCAATGGGACATTCTTCAAAGTTCCACACATATGGTTTTCTACACCAAAATGCATCTATTTATTATAATTCAACAACTTTTTCTTCTTCTCCAGATTTTGGCGCTCTCTACCTTTCACATTTTTCAACCGATTCAAACCGTTCCAACTTCAAACTGTTCAGCCTATTCCGGATCTGCAGGCTTTCCCCTGACAAATTCCAAAATCTTCCCAGACTTCCCAGAATTCCAGGTTTTCCGGGACATTTTTCCCTTTCAAAATTAATTGGCCATTTTTCAAACTTCCACCATTTCCACATTTTTCAACCAATTCAAATCATTCCTCCTTCAACATATTTCACCATCTTGGAAATTCAAACTACCGGCACCCTTTTTCCAAGTAAAACATTTTTTTCCAAGATTTTCCAGAATTCCTGGTTTTCCAAAGCCCTATTTCTACCTTTTTTTCTGGCGACTACTCCTTCCACATTTTTCAACCCACTTCCACCGTTCCACCGTCAAAACATGCCTCATAATTAGGACAAAAAACAAAGTTGTTTTTTAAACTGGAAAAATTCCAGGAATTCCGTAATACCATTTCTCAATTCAACATGTTACTACTTCAACATTTCTCGACCGATATGAAAAATTTCAACACCAACCATCTCAACTCATTCAGACCATTAAAGTTTATTTTTACCATTTAAAAAAAAAAATCCCGCTTTTCCCTAAATTCCTAAATTTTCGGGAAATTCCCATTGAAATCAATGGGACATTCTTCAAAGTTCCACACATATGGTTTTCTACACATATGGTTTTCTACACATTAAGTACACCTGCACAACTCCTCCAACACGAACATTACTGTTTTTGCACTTTTTGGCTTCTTATTAAATAACTTTTGTAACCTATTTTTATGGGCTTTCCTCTTTGTGATGTTAAGTTTCTGTTATGCGCTGTTATACAGTATATGCCTTGAGCTCTTATTTTGAAGGCGCTAAGAGCGTGATGACACGTTGGAGTGGAGCGTATGTTTTTGAAAGAAGGTAAATAAAGTGGTCCTCATGTAAACTGGAGCCTCCGTGTTAATTATTTTGTAGTTTCATACAGTATAGGGGACATTTATAAACCCTCGGTTACACTTTTTTAAATAGATTCAATCTTGCACGTGGAAAGTTTAAGTGAGGGCTTTAGTTGATATAACACTCCCGTCAGGGGGTTCATTAATCCAGCACAACAGCGGCGCATAGACTTCATTTATAAGTAAAGGTAAGACCATAATAACGTTTTTTTATTAAATGTGCTTTTTTTGTGTGCTACAGTTTGTATGTGTAAAGTTAAAGTTAAGTTAAAGTACCAATGATTGTCACACACACTAAGTGTGGTGAAATTTGTCCTCTGCATTTGACCCATCCCCTTGTTCACCCCCTGGGAGGTGAGGGGAACAGTGGGCAGCAGCGGCGCCGCGCCCCGGAATAATTTTTGGTGATTTAACTCCTAATTCCAACCCTTGATGCTGAGTGCCAAGCAGGGAAGAATGCTGGTATGAGCTTTTAAACATAACCCGTTAACTGCTGCCAATCAAATGGTGAATAAGATACTCTTTAGGGTTCATATGTTTGTAAATCTGACTGTGATGAAGTCAGTGCCTCACCAGCCATGAACCTCATCGCACGTCACTGGTATATACAGGTAAAAGCCAGTAAATTAGAATATTTTGAAAAACTTGATTTATTTCAGTAATTGCATTCAAAAGGTGTAACTTGTACATTATATTTATTCATTGCACACAGACTGATGCATTCAAATGTTTATTTCATTTAATTTTGATGATTTGAAGTGGCAACAAATGAAAATCCAAAATTCCGTGTGTCACAAAATTAGAATATTACTTAAGGCTAATACAAAAAAGGGATTTTTAGAAATGTTGGCCAACTGAAAAGTATGAAAATGAAAAATATGAGCATGTACAATACTCAATACTTGGTTGGAGCTCCTTTTGCCTCAATTACTGCGTTAATGCGGCGTGGCATGGAGTCGATGAGTTTCTGGCACTGCTCAGGTGTTATGAGAGCCCAGGTTGCTCTGATAGTGGCCTTCAACTCTTCTGCGTTTTTGGGTCTGGCATTCTGCATCTTCCTTTTCACAATACCCCACAGATTTTCTATGGGGCTAAGGTCAGGGGAGTTGGCGGGCCAATTTAGAACAGAAATACCATGGTCCGTAAACCAGGCACGGGTAGATTTTGCGCTGTGTGCAGGCGCCAAGTCCTGTTGGAACTTGAAATCTCCATCTCCATAGAGCAGGTCAGCAGCAGGAAGCATGAAGTGCTCTAAAACTTGCTGGTAGACGGCTGCGTTGACCCTGGATCTCAGGAAACAGAGTGGACCGACACCAGCAGATGACATGGCACCCCAAACCATCACCCAACCATGCAAATTTTGCATTTCCTTTGGAAATCGAGGTCCCAGAGTCTGGAGGAAGACAGGAGAGGCACAGGATCCACGTTGCCTGAAGTCTAGTGTAAAGTTTCCACCATCAGTGATGGTTTGGGGTGCCATGTCATCTGCTGGTGTCGGTCCACTCTGTTTCCTGAGATCCAGGGTCAACGCAGCCGTCTACCAGCAAGTTTTAGAGCACTTCATGCTTCCTGCTGCTGACCTGCTCTATGGAGATGGAGATTTCAAGTTCCAACAGGACTTGGCGCCTGCACACAGCGCAAAATCTACCCGTGCCTGGTTTACGGACCATGGTATTTCTGTTCTAAATTGGCCCGCCAACTCCCCTGACCTTAGCCCCGTAGAAAATCTGTGGGGTATTGTGAAAAGGAAGATGCAGAATGCCAGACCCAAAAACGCAGAAGAGTTGAAGGCCACTATCAGAGCAACCTGGGCTCTCATAACACCTGAGCAGTGCCAGAAACTCATCGACTCCATGCCACGCCGCATTAACGCAGTAATTGAGGCAAAAGGAGCTCCAACCAAGTATTGAGTATTGTACATGCTCATATTTTTCATTTTCATACTTTTCAGTTGGCCAACATTTCTAAAAATCCCTTTTTTGTATTAGCCTTAAGTAATATTCTAATTTTGTGACACACGGAATTTTGGATTTTCATTTGTTGCCACTTCAAATCATCAAAATTAAATGAAATAAACATTTGAATGCATCAGTCTGTGTGCAATGAATAAATATAATGTACAAGTTACACCTTTTGAATGCAATTACTGAAATAAATCAAGTTTTTCAAAATATTCTAATTTACTGGCTTTTACCTGTACATATATATATATATAAAGAGCAGCCCGTTATATTGGGCCAAATGTTGCAGCTCAAAAGAGGTGGCCAAATAAGCAGAAGCATTCATCTGGAGGGACTGACACCCCACTCCCGCACCCCCTTTTCCGTCCATCATAGTCACAAAGAAAGTTATCCCGAGTATTAAACAAATAGAGGGGCCATTGAGGCCTCCATGCTAGCGCCTGGCAGGGTCGCAGGATAATGACAGCTCAATTACTGTGAATCTTCTAGTCCGCCGCCCGGCCTGTACAATCCTGGCATGCACCCACCCCGCCCGGAGCGGCAAATTTGTCAAACCCACCAAAACGACGGGCCTGACAGTGTAATCGCTAACCGTCCCAGTCGACATGAAAGAGGTCTTTATCTGGCCAAATCAAAGAACCTGATCTGGGGAGAGAAAAGAAGAGAGGAGGGGTGACCGGAGAAGAGAAGCGCTCTGCCCCCGTGAGACGTGGAGATGTCTCTAATCCGCTTTAATGAGACACAGCCAGAACATCTTTGCCGTAATGATGAAACCCGGTGAGAAGCAGAGTGAAGAAGAGGCGGGAGGGGAGATAGAAGTGAAGACTTTGAACTGGCGGCCCGATGAAAGAGGAAGGAGGCCGGGGGAGTTTGAGAGCCACACTGCCTTGACACACTGGGCTATTTAAGGGCCCGTGCAGACAATGACCCAGGGGAGAGCAGTTTGTCTGCTTATCATATCTGGACAGGATGGACATCATCAACCGTGCCATACTGCCACAGTGGACGTGTCCACACGTACGCTGGCCATTTCGAAAACACAATCCTCCCTATACTGCAGGTTCACAAAATCTCGCAGGATGAAATATTTCTAGCTATGGTGATGATGCCTAACATACACAGGCCAGAAATAAACACACAAAATCCTTTGAACTTGCACTCAGGGCTGACCATCTTAAAATACAAGCTAGGGTTAGCTCACAGGTCAAAAACTATTTCATTACAACGAATCAATTACAAACCCTGTTTCCATATGAGTTGGGAAATTGTGTTGGATGTAAATATAAACGGAATACAATGATTTGCAAATCCTTTTCAGCCCATATTCAGTTGAATATGCTACAAAGACAACATATTTGATGTTCAAACTCATAAACATTTTTTTTTTGCAAATAATCATTAACTTTACAATTTGATGCCAGCAACACGTGACAAAGAAGTTGGGAAAGGTGTCAATAAATACTGATATAGTTGAGGAATGCTCATCAAACACTTATTTGGAACATCCCACAGGTGTGCAGGCTAATTGGGAACAGGTGGGTGCCATGATTGGGTACAAAAACAGCTTCCCAAAAAATGCTCAGTCATTCACAAACAAGGATGGGGCGAGGGTCACCACTTTGTCAACAAATGCGTGAGCAAATATTTGAACAGTTTAAAAAAAAACCTTTCTCAAACAGCTATTGCAAGGAATTTAGGGATTTCACCGTCTACGGTCCCTAATATCATCAAAGGGTTCAAATATTGGACACAGTGTGTTTGTCAAGCTTATGAGATGCAATGCAAGTGTAAGCCACTGTGACACTATTCTTTTTTGTTTGTTTTATAAATGTCTAATGATAATATCAATGAGGGATTTTTAATCACTGCTATGTTGAAATTGTAACTAATATTGATACTGTTGTTGATAATATTCATTTTTGTTTCACTACTTTTGGTTTGTTCTGTGTCGTGTTTGTTTCTCCTCTCAATTGCTCTGTTTATTGCAGTTCTGAGTGTTGCTGGGTCAGGTTTGGTTTCGGAATTGGATTGCATTGTTATAGTATTGCTGTGTATTGTTTTGTTGGATTTATTAATTAAATAAATAAAAAAATAATAAAAAATAAATAAAATAATAAAAATAAATAAATAAATAATCGATTCTGAATCACACAACGTGACAATCGCGATTCGAATTTGAATTGATTATTTCCCACACCCCTATTATATATATATATATATATATATATATATATATATATATATATATATATATATATATACACATACATGTATATGTATGTTTGAATGTATGCATGTACATACGTATGCATGTATGTAAATATATATATATGTATATGTATGTGTGTATATATGTATGAAAAAAAAATTATATATATATATATGTATATATATAGCCTCTGTGTTTTTTCCTGACCTATGCCCATACACTTTGCCCCCGGTCGCTATAAACTTGCAGCTCAAAGAGGAGTTTTGTCTATCTACCCATTCATACCAATGGCTGAAAATGTTGTTATAATATTATTTCTCCTGACTTATTAATAATCTACTTGCCAAATTCATCATTTTAGCTGGTTACTCTCTGTTGTAAGAAGGTTCTAAGACTTCAGGTAAAGTGTACAAAGCATGTTCTTGTTTCCCGACTTCTCATTCCAACCAGCTAAACGCCGCGGTTAACCGAGCTTGTCCTCTTCGAACAGGATCTGCACTTTAGAACCGTCTGTATTATTACATACATAAATAATCTATATTTGGACGTTTGTGTATCGATACAGAAAATACCACGTTCCAATCGTATATATTGTATATATGTTATTGACATAATATAATATATCTGTATATATTATTCTCTGTACACATATGTATATATTCGTATACATGATAGATTTTTTATCGCTATATTGGTCTATTTATACCTGCATTGTCCTTTCCATCCTTACACTTTCCATCATTGTAACTGAGCTACTGTGTTGAACACTTTCCCTTGTGGATCATTAAAGTTTGTCTAAGTCTAAGTGATGCATTGAAGAATTGATCATTTTTCCCCACCTGTAGTGTTAAAGGGGAACATTATCACAATTTCAGAATGGTTAAAACCATTAAAAATCAGTTCCCAGTGGCTTATTATATTTTTCGAAGTTTTTTTCAAAATTTTACCCATCACGAAATATCCCTAAAAAAAGCTTCAAAGTGCCTGATTTTAACCATTGTTATCAACACCCGTCCATTTTCCTGTGACGTCACATAGTGAAGCCAACACAAACAAACATGGCGGAAAGAACAGCAAGTTATAGCGACATTAGCTCGGATTCAGACTCGGATTTCAGCGGCTTAAGCGATTCAACAGATTGCGCATGTATTGAAACCCTGCGATGAGGTGGCGACTTGTCCAGGGTGTACGCCGCCTTCCGCCCGATTGTAGCTGAGATAGGCTCAGCGCCCCCCGCGACCCCAAAGGGAATAAGCGGTAGAAAATGGATGGATGGATGAAACGGATGGTTGTAGTGTGGAGGCAGGTAGCGAAAACGAAATTGAAGAAGAAACTGAAGCTATTGAGCCACATTGGTTTGAACCGTATGCAAGCGAAACCGACGAAAACGACACGACAGCCAGCGACACGGGAGAAAGCAAGGACGAATTCGGCGATCGCCTTCTAACCAACGATTGGTATGTGTTTGTTTGGCATTAAAGGAAACTAACAACTATGAACTAGGTTTACAGCATATGAAATACATTTGGCAACAACATGCACTTTGAGAGTGCAGACAGCCCAATTTTCATCAATTAATATATTCTGTAGACAAACCCTCATCCGCTCTCTTTTCCTGAAAGCTGATCTGTCCAGTTTTGGAGTTGATGTCAGCAGGCCAGGGAAGCTAGGGTCGATATTCTTCTCTTGATCATCTTCGGTGGCATAAGGGACGGTGTGAGCCAAGACATCCAGGGGGTTTAGCTCGCTCGTCTGCGGGAACAAACTGCCGCCATTGCTTGCCGTGCTGCCGAGGTCCTTTGTCCCTGAATAGCTCACACACTCCGGCAGATTCAATGGGGGTCTGGCGGCAGATTTCTTTGACTTTATCGTTTATCGTTATCTGCTTTGAGTGTCGCAGGATATCCACACATTCTTGCCGTCTCTGTCGTAGCATAGCTTTCGTCGGTAAAGTGTGCGGAACAAACAACTGACCATTTCGTCGGCTTTCCCCACACCCTCGTATTTTGAACAAATTTCGTCCAATTTCTTGCCACTTTCGCATCTTTGGGCCACTGGTGCAACTTGAATCCGTCCCTGTTCGTGTTGTTACACCCTCCGACAACACACCGACGAGGCATGATGTCTCCAAGGTACGGAAAACAGTCGAAAAAACAGAAAATAACAGAGCTGATTTGACTCGGTGTTTGAGAAAATGGCGGATTGCTTCCCGATGTTACGTCACGTTGTGACGTCATCGCTCCGTGAGCGAATATTAGAAAGGCGTTTAATTCGCCAAAATTCACCCATTTATAGTTCGGAAATCGGTTAAAAAAATATATGGTCTTTTTTCTGCAACATCAAGGTATATATTGACGCTTACATAGGTCTGGTGATAATTTTTCCCTTTAAACACAGTAAGTAGACAAATTGTATCCAGGAAGAGACTGAGGGCAATAAGAAAACGGGCTGTTGCAGCCAAGTGGAGAATGTGGAGTTTAACCAAGACACAGCAACAGGCCAGCATGCGTCTTTATTTGAGCGACTTAAAAGAAGAGAAAAAGTCAACGTACACGGACATTTTGGAGAAGTAAAGAAGGCGGCACCGGGGGCAGGAGTTTGAGGATCAAATGAAAAGAGCCGAGTCAGGACAAATGAAGAAATACAAGGAAAAAAAAATAGGCGAAAGTGGGGGAAAGTGACCTGGCTAATACCAAACAAATCGGGATTAGACCCAGATAAGACTAGTCACAATGCTGAGCAATCCCCGGGATACCACGACGTGGAGGGAATCATGAGGGCTGCTACAACAAGCTCATTAGGACTCCATACATTCGCCCCTCGTCTGGCAAACAGCATGCACCGCTTAACAGTGGGTGGTGCAAAACTCACGCCAGACAAAACCAGGAGAGAGAGAGCGCCTGAGGGAGATAACAATTTAGCGTTAATCAGCACGCCTTGAGAGTGAAGATGAGGTATTGGTATTGGTGGAGTATCCTTAGCCCTAAGAGTCTTCTTCTTCAGCTGCAAATTAAATTGCATCCTATTTTTCTGGAAAAAAGAACCGCCTTTAGTTATTTTTAAACAAAAAACAGACCCCCTTTGTTGGCTTAAGGGTACACGGGTAAAAGGGGGAGCGGGAGAGGGGGCTAATACAAAAGAAAACATTAGGAGTATATCTGAAACTGCCAAATGATGTTTTCACAAACACGGCGGATGAGGTCATGGAGCAAAGGCAGGAAAGAGGAATATTTGCCAACAGGATAATGGGAGGTCAGCGTATCAGTGGAATGAATGGGATTTGGAGCCATGTGCAAGAGCTTAATGCTTCATGGTATTTGTTGTATGTTCGCTGAATATGCAACTGAAAGAGGAGTGTGTGCAGGATGAAGTGCCCACCCATCAATGGCAGGACCTCCAACAACTGTGCAACACAGACCTAAGTCACCTGGTTTTAGATCCACGGACTCACACTTTAGCCAGCAACAAGTCATTTCGTTGTTTGTGATTTATTGATGTTAAAACCTATCGTTGCCTCAAGTCCTTAAACAGAAAGCTTTGGAAGGAAGAGTCCCTTAGACCTGTGGTCCCCAACCACCGGTCTGTGGACCGGTACCGGTCCGTGACGCATTTGCTACCGGGCCGCAAATAATTTATAAAAGACTGCATTTTCTCCGACTTAACTTCCGCCTGTCCCACAAGACACACCAATAAGTGAAGTGAATTATATTTATATAGCGCTTTTCTCTAGTGACTCAAAGCGCTTTACATAGTGAAACCCAATATCTAAGTTACATTTAAACCAGTGTGGGTGGCACTGGGAGCAGGTGGGTAAAGTGTCTTGCCCAAGGACACAATGGCAATGACTAGGATGGCGGAAGCGGGAATCGAACCTGGAACTCTCAAGTTGCTGGCACGGCCACTCTACCAACCGAGCTATGCCGCCCCACAGTAAGCTTGTTTATAGATGTACATTAAAACTCCTCATAGGAATTTTCCATTTGTTATATTTGGTATAACTTTGCACATTAAGGACCATATGAAATATAAATGTGACAGATTGTATCCAAAGGCTGATTTCCATCTGCATCTCATTGCAAAGAAACAAGTCCAGGGCTCCCACTAATTCAGCGTTATAGAGAGTTGTATTTTTCATGCACTTATTTTTGCTGTATTTATCTGGCACAAGTGGAAAGCCGGTCCCTGAAAGTAATGCCTACATCAAACCGGTCCGTGGTGCAAAAAAGGTTGGGGACCACCGCCTTAGACCACGAAAACTCTTAACTCTTAATGACACCTACAGGTAGAAATAATAAATATATGTTGGGTTTTTTTGTTTAGTTTTTTTTATTAATCAATCCAACAAAATAATACACAATACTAATATAATTAAAGTTGCAAGCAGCGATGGACGGGACCGAATTTGACGGCACATAAAATCCAAACCGGAGCAGTAATTAAAACTCTTTGGTCATCTTTTAAACAGAAGGATTCAATCTCTCTCCTGTGCTAGTTTGAAGCCGACACGACAAACGTGCTCAGAGGAGATAATGTTTGAAAAGAGGTGACCGGTTTTTACGAAACTTTTGTTTTGAAGGGGGAATTGCAAACTTCCTGTTGATTTTTGCTGGGGTTTGTCAATACATGAAATGTAGGTCTAAGTCAGACCTACATAGAGGTTTTTGTTTCATGTCTCTAAGACATTCCTACTGGAAGTTACAGGCGGTTTTGTCTGAGTTTTCTTCCTAGGAGCAGTTGTGTCTGTGTTTTCTTCCTAGGGGGCGCTAGAGCGCAATTTTGAGTTTTGGGGTTGGTTTTTTTTTTATCGCAATTTTTGCCAGTCCTGATGTGTGTGTCCAGTTTGGTGAGTTTTGAAGCATATTAAAGGGGTCAAATTACAGCTCAAAGAGGCAAAAGTGACTGTTTTTACTAACTTTTTGTTTTGAAGGGGGACTTGCCAACTTCCTGTTGATTTTTGCTGAAGGACGTCAATGTATGAAATCTAGGTCTAAGGCAGACCTACATAGAGGTTTTTGTTTCATGTCTCTACGACATTCCCACCGGAAGTTACAAGCATGTTTGTCTGTGTTTTTTCCTAGTAGGCGCTAGAGCGCAATTTTGAGTTTTGGGGTTTGGTTTTTTGATTAGATGGCAATTTTTGCCAGTCCTGATGTGTGTGTCAAATATGGTGAGTTTTTGAAGCATGTTGAGGGGGTCAAATTACAGCTCAAAGAGGCAAAAGTGACTGTTTTTACTAACTTTTTGTTTTGAAGGGGGAATTGCTAACTTCCTGTTGATTTTTGCTGAAAGATGTCAATGTATGAAATCTAGGTCTAATGCAGACCTACATAGAGGTTTTTGTTTCATGTCTCTACGACATTCCTACCGGAAGTTACAAGCAGTTTTGTCTGTGTTTTTTCCTAGGAGGCGTTAGAGCGCAATTTTGAGTTTTGGAGTTTGGTTTTTTGATTAGATGGCAATTTTTGGAGTCCTGATGTGTGTGTCAAATATGGTGAGTTTTGAAGCCTGTTAAGGGGGTCAAATTACAGCTCAGAGGCAAAAGTGACTGTTTTTACTAACTTTTTGTTTTGAAGGGGGAATTGCCAACTTCCTAAGGCAGACCAACATAGAGGTTTTTGTTTCATGTCTCTACGACATTCCTACTGGAAGTTACAAGCAGTGTTGTCTGTGTTTTTTCCTAGGGGGCGCTAGAGCGCAATTTTGAGTTTTGGGGTTTGGTTTTTTAATTAAATGGCAATTTTCGCCAGTCCTGATGTGTGTGTCAAATATGGTGAGTTTTGAAGGATGTTAAGGGGGTCAAATTACAGCTCAGAGAGGCAGCGGAATAATAATAATAAAACCTTACAAATACAATAGGGTCCTCTGTCCCAAAGGGACATTGCGGTCCCTAATAATACAATTCCAAAACCAAACCCGACCCAGCAACATTCAGAATAGCAATCAACAGAGCAATTGAGAAGACACACAAACATGACACAAAACAATCCAAAGGTAGTCAAACAAAATTGAATAATATCAACAACAGTATCAGTATTCATAAGAATTCCAACATAGCAGCGATTAGAAATCCCTCATTAACATTATCATCACAGCCATTTATAAAAAAAAAAAAAAAAAAATGAACACTAGTGTCAGTGGCTTACACTTGCATCACATCTCATAAGCTTGGCAACATCCATCCATCCATCCATTTTCTACCGCTTATTCCCTTTGGGGTCGCGGGGGGCGCTGGAGCCTATCTCAGCTACAATCGGGCGGAAGGCGGGGTACACCCTGGACAAGTCGCCACCTCATCGCAGGGCCAACACAGATAGACAGACAACATATCGTGTCCAATATTTTCCACACAGACAAAATAAGTCATATTTTAAGTTACTTTAATAGTTAAACAAATTTAAACAATGGATCCCATATTCCAATATATGAATCATTATTATCTAGACTAAATGCAGTTTTGTTCTACTGATATAATTTCCATAGCTTGTGTGTACCAGTCAGTATGAGTTGGACTATCAGCATATATCCATGATTTTATTATTACCCTTTTTGTTATGATGCATATTGAAAGAAATGCATTTTTACTCTTTGATGACACGTGACTAAATGGATGCAGATCACCAAGAATACAAGTTTGCAGTGCCATTGGGATGTTTATATTTAGGAATGGGATTGGTTCTTTTGTTGTTTTCAACCATAACTCTTTTATTCTCTGACATTCCCACAATAAATGAACAAGAGTTCCCTCAGCTGCCCGACACTTCACACATAATTTGCTATCTACTGCACCAATTTTAAACAGCTGAGAAGATGTAAAATACAATCTATTCAAGATCTTAAATTGACTTATTTTTAATGCTTCTAGAGGGCTTATTGGCATTTTTCCAAATATCATTCCATGATATGTCTCTTTCATCCAAAATGTTTAAGTCGATCATCCATTTCTGAACACATGCATTATTTGCATTTCTAGTGTGGTGTTCATTTATTATTCCATAAAATCTTTTAATTAATTTCATAATTGTATGTTGATTAAAAAGTGCATCTTTAAAGACATACTTTCGAAGGATATGTATTCCTTTACAACGTGTTTTAAAGAGATAATATTTACAAAATGATTTCTGGGTACATTATATTGATCAACTATTTCATCGAATGGTTATTTGTTAACATGAGACTAAATGTTTAACACTGTTGCACAATGTCTACGCGAGTAAAAAATATTTTTAATTTAAAGGGGAGCTATGGTGATATTTGTCGGTTCTGACTTATACATTTTGTTACGATGCTCGATACTCGTTTTATGCCAAAGCATCAAATTATAAAATGCATGCATCTGGATGTGAGTTTGCATGCAGTTTCAGATGCCTCTGTCCGCAGGGTTTTGCAGTCTGGCGACGTTGTGACATCACACTGAGGTGGACATGCTTACTTGGCAGTCAGAGGGGAAGTAGCTCTGTATGAGGTATAATAAAGTGTCATTTTTATCCAATCTTGGCATGCGCATAATAACACCGACGTGCTGTAACGTGAATGTATCGATTAGAGCGTGTGCAGGTATACCTTATGTTGTGACTGGGTGAATCTATATGGCGGCGTTTTTGGACATCTTCAAAAGATACATTTTGATACTTTTGGAGAGAGCGGGGCGTGATTTCATTTTATTTGGGGAACGCCGCCATAAACACACGTCTTGCGGGTTGTAAATGTTATAGCGCAGCAAAATTTACGCAAAAATTTACACCAAAGCATATCCAATACATATTATGTAGACCTCAAGGAAGTGTTTTAAATGTAGGTTAAAATCACATGGATTCCCTTTAAGGCATAATTATTGATACTGTGTTTTTGGCCCTGCTTCTTGTTCAAACATGACTGTAATGTCTGAAATTCAGTTTTGGTTTTTTAACATTTAAAGGGGAACATTATCACCAGACCTATGTAAGCGTCAATATATACCTTGATGTTGCAGAAAAAAGACCATATATTTTTTTAACCGATTTCCGAACTCTAAATGGGTGAATGTTGGCGAATTAAACGCCTTTCTATTATTCGCTCTCGGAGCGCCATTTTCTCACTTTCGTCGGTGTGTTGTCGGAGGGTGTAACAACACGAACAGGGACGGATTCAAGTTGCACCGGTGGCCCAAAGATGCGAAAGTGGCAAGAATTTTGAATACGAAATACGAGGCTGTGGGGAAAGCCGACGAAAATGGTCAGTCGTTTGTTCTGCACACTTTACCGACGAAAGCTATGCTACGACAGAGATGGCAAGAATGTGTGGATATCCTGCGACACTCAAAGCAGATGCATTTCCAACGATAAAGTCAAAGAAATCTGCCGCCAGACCCCCATTGAATCTGCCGGAGTGTGTGAGCTATTCAGGGACAAAGGGCCTCGGTAGCACGGCAAGCAATGGCGACAGTTTGTTCCCGCAGACGAGCGAGCTAAACCCCCTGGATGTCTTGGCTCACACCGTCCCTTATGCCACCGAAGATGATCAAGAGAAGAATATCGACCCTAGCTTCCCTGGCCTGCTGACATCAACTCCAAAACTGGACAGATCAGCTTTCAGGAAAAGAGAGCGGATGAGGGTATGTCTACAGAATATATTAATTGATGAAAACTGTATTCATTACTCGCGGTTTTAGGTAAATTATTATACACAAACTGTGTTTAGCAATAATTTAGCTTAAAAACATTTATTTTTTTCAATCATTCGAGTACATTCGGGTAGTCTTGTGTAATGCAGTATTTTGTGTCTATTTAGGTGTGGTTAACCTGAGTGTTGAAATCGTGGAAAAATATATATTCTTAGCGCGCCTGAAATGGGCTGTCTGCACTCTCAAAGTGCATGTTGTTGCCAAATGTATTTCATATGCTGTAAACCTAGTTCATAGTTGTTAGTAATTATCTTATCAGACAGTGTTAAGCCGCTGAAATCCGAGTCTGAATCCGAGCTAATGTCGCTATACCTTGCTTTTTGTTTGTGTTGGCATCACTGTGTGACGTCACAGGAAAATGGACGGGTGTATATAACGATGGTTAAAATCAGGCACTTTGAAGCTTTTTTTAGGGATATTGCGTGATGGGTAAAATTTTGAAAAAAACTTCGAAAAATAAAATAAGCCACTGGGAACTGATTTTTAATGGTTTTAACCCTTCTGAAATTGTGATAATGTTCCCCTTTAAGGGTACATGTGTGACCAGTTTAGAGACCTGTCCTGGGCAGAAGCACCAATAAGACAAGAGTGACTGAATCACTATGGAAGTATTTTCCTGCATGGAGACAAACAATGTTAACTGTATGAGTAAGAGAGTCGTAAAAATGACAAAAAACATAACCTATTCTAATGAATGAAGATAGTCAGGTGAGTCATCCCAAGCAGTATTTACTTTTCTCTAATTCAAACCAAGTTTAAAAGAGACCTTCAGACAGACATAAAGAAACGAGAGCTGCACATTCGCTTTAAAAGTCTGCTCTTTCAATCTGAAGTTATAGTTACATAAAGACATTCATCTGTATGCGTATCGTTTTATGAGTCAAATGAAGACCATGTGCTACAGAACCAGACACACGCTTGACTTTGGACTTACTGGAAGCGCGACAGTATAACTTTACTCAATTTGAAGGAATAAAAAATATATATTAAAAAAAAAAAAAGTCCTCCTTTGACAAGTTACAAAGTGGCAAAATCATTGGAAGGTTTAATATCAATGCACCGGATCAAAATATCATGAGAAGGCGCTTTTATGGAGCTGACCTGGAAAATATAAAATTGGGAATTCGACTGTATGTAAGCCCGCACTGGGCACAACTGTGCGGAATCTACATCCCAAAAAACTACAGAACAAAAGCTGCATACTTCAAATAGCCTAAAGCAGGGGTGTCAAACTCATTTTAGATCGGGGGCCACATGGAGAAAAATCTACTCCCAAGTGGGCCGGACTGGTAAAATCACAACACGATAACATAAAAATAAAGACAACTTCAGATTGTTTTCTTTGTTTAAAAATAGAACAAGCACATTCAGAAAATGTATGTTGTTTTTTTGTTTACACTTACATGTTGAGGTTATTAGTATTCTACCTTTATTTGTCGTTATTTATTCTTTCTGAATAAATTATGTGATAATGTTCATCAGTCAACTCATTGGATTTTCTCATTCATTAATTTTCAATCTATCAAGATAAAAAAAATAACAAAATCAAATTACAGGATGTTATTTCACAATGTTATGTTTGAATTTCAGAGAAAAATCTACTCCCAAGTGGGCCGGACTGGTAAAATCACGACACGATAACATCAAAATAAAGACAACTTCAGATTGTTTTCTTTGTTTAAAAATAGAACAAGCACATTCTGAAAATGTACAAACCTTGTGTTGTTTTTTTGTTTACATTTACATGTTGCGACTAATAGTATTTATTTGTCGTTATTTATACTTTCTGAATAAATTATGTGATAATGTTCATCAGTCAACTCATTGGATTTTCTCATTCATCAATTTTCAATCTATCAAGATAAAAAAATAATAACAAAATCAAATTACAGGATGTTATTTCACAATGTTATGTTTGAATTTCAGGACACCCCCGAGTTCTCTGAGTGAAAACAGACTCTGTATATTTGCAGGTAGAGCCCTTTGTGAGGCCATAAACATGACTTGAAGGCTACTGTATTGGATTATATCATGTAGTTTAAGAAAAGCACTCATTATGAACAGAACATTGGTATGTGCTCTATATGGCTTTACAATACTTGCAAATCATATTTTTACTTGCAGAAAATTGTTTCTTGTTGCAAATCCTAATGTTGCGGTTAATAGTATTCTACCTTTATTTGTCATTATTTATACTTTCTGAATAAATGATGTGATAATGTTCATCAGTCAACTCATTGGTGTTAATTTTCAATCTATCAAGATAAAAAATATCAAAATCAAATTACAGGATGTTATTTATGTAGTGTGCATTAACATCATGTGGTTTATTTGTTTGTACATGTGTAGCATCATCTACAAAGATACAAATAATTGCTATTGTGACATCTAGTGGACACATTTAGAACAGCAGTTTCTTTCACTCCAAAATTTTGGCTAATTTTTTATACTTAGCGGGCTGTACATTTGACACCCGTGGCCTAAAGGCATAATTGTTTTTGTAATGCAGGATAATACATTAGAAGAACGTGATTACTTATTAAAGAGAGCCTGTGTGTTTTTGTTGGCATGCAACACCATGACTGGAACTGCGCAATGTTGACAAAGAGTACAAACACGCATGCGGCCGTGTCTCGACGACATGTTACATTGCTTTCCGTTCTCATTTTGACGTCAAAACCAGTGAAATCCAACACTGTGATGCAGTCGACCACACGCTGATTAAATAAGTTGTAACATTAAGGACACAAAACAGGCCAAATTTGGCTCCATTCAACAATGTGTGCACATTTGGCCGAGCAGTGAGAGATGGGAGCATGCACACGCAGCGGCGGAGGGCAGAGGTTGTTTTAGTGTTGAGACTTATTACATCCGTCAAAACAATCATCAAGTGCTTATAAAGGCAGTTACAACAAACCTTATAATGTCTACACTTAAAGGTCAATCTGGTCATAGCATGTACAGATGTTTTTTAAAGTAATGCATTAAACAAGATGTTTGTGCACATTCACTGCACACAGAGAAATCACTTCTTTTTTTTTTCTTAATTAATGGTGCAGACAAGCTGCAGCAACTAAGCAGCTATTGATAATCAATAAAGTGTGTTAAATTGTGGCCAGAACCATTGAACACCTTCCTGGGTCTTCACATGGAGGAAAACTGTTACATGGTAATTATTGCAAGTGTGTGTGCATGTGTGGGGAAAAAAAATAAAATAAAAATACAAAATACACACACAGCAGTGTCAATGGGTCAATTTAAATATTGCAATTAAAACAATTGCACAACTGCCATAAACATGATATAACTGAATATGTAAGTTCAATCAATCAAAGTTGATTTATATAGCCCAAAATCACGAGTGTCTCAAAGGGCTGCACAAGCCACAACGACATCCTCGGCTCAGATCCCACATCAGGGCAAGGAAAAACATATACTGTAGATAATACATTTAAATTGCATTTAAAAATGTGGCCAAAATTAGTTAAGCCTTTCACTGTTCAATCAGGTTGTATTTAAAAGGTGAAATTAGAAATCATCATAATAAACAGAAAATGAAAAAAAAACAACAAAAAAAAACAACAGGAATATAAAATGCATTTGAAACAAAAATGATTATTAATATTTCCTCTTCTTGACTGGAGGTCGTCTATATTCTGCACAGGGCACCAGAATAAAGGAAGGCAAGGCTCTGCACAACGTGAGCCTCCATCTCAACACACACACGCATGCAACATGTGCCACACGTTACCAAGGGATCGCGGCCTTTAGTTTTGCATGAATGTGCAAGTGTGTGTTCAATGAGGGGAAAAAACAAAATAGGGAACTTAGAAAATAAAATGATGTAGCAGCTGCAGCGACAACATAACACACACACACACACACACACACACACACATTTTTACAAACACACACACACACACGCAGCTGACTATTTCCCACGTCCCCATTCAAAAGTTTGCATCGTTTAAGATTTGGATTTTTGTCATTTTTGTCCTGCACGCACTCAATGTGATGTGTGCAACTGATCTGAGGTCAGTGCTCCAAAGCCAGGTATTTGTGTTCATTAGCACCAGGATCAACAGACTATCAATTCGGGCTGTTTAGAGATCAGGACCAAGTGCAACTGCTGGCAAGAAGCAGGCTGCTCGACACGTTTAAGCAATTATGTACTAAGCACAGCAATTAGCCCCCTTTTGCCCCTTTTTTTTTTTTTTTTTTTGCTTTCATTTCTTTCTTTTTTGGGTGGCTTGAAACTTATAAACCAAAAAAAAAAAACATCTCCTGGTATAGAAAATTACAGCAACATTATGACTTTAGGAGTGTAGTAAATTACCACTGCAAATGCAACAGTTAATGCTAAATTCAATTCATATAAAAACATTTCAATTATTATTTTTAATGTATTCCATGTTATCTCCAAAAAAAAAAAAAAAAAAGAACTACAATTTTAATAAATGTTATTATTAAATTGAATGGCTGCTGTGGTTAAATTCAAGAGGTTTTGCACATCAGTCATAAAAGCTTGCAAATAATAATAATAATAATAATTATAATACCAATCATCTAAATAATAACAGGATATATGACAAAGTTTTACAAATTAATGGATGGTTCGGAGGGAATGACTTTTTAAAAATTGGGAAGCATATCAAAAATAGCACAGCTGTCATAAGGCCACTCGTCACCATCATGAGGTCATTGTCTTCTTAATGATGAAATTAACTGATATCCATCCATCCATTTTCTACCGCTTATTCCCTTTGGGGTCGCGGGGGGCGCTGGAGCCTGATATATGAATAGTTATTTATATTAAAATTAAAACACACCAATCATCAGCAATAACAAATAAAAGCAAACGTGCACCAAGAGCGCGCAATTCCCAAATGTGACGCACCAAAAGTGCACGTTTGCGTCTGCTTTTTTTGCATTTGTTGATTGACACTCTTTTTGAGGGGACACCCTCCGCCCCCACCCTCTCCGGTTTTTTTTGTTTGTTTTTTTTTTTTTTTATGTAGGGGGGATCTTCGTGCATGCATTTCAAGTATTAAAAATGAAAAATAAATATGATTTTTTTTCCTTTTTTTTTTCCAAGCCCGTCTGAAAAAGCAAAGCATGCTGTAAGTATGCACGCATGTGTGTGTGTGTGTGTGTGTGTGTGTGTGTGTGTGTGTGTGTGTGTGTGTGTGTGTGTGTAGGGGGGGGGGGGGGGGGGGGGGGTGAAGCGCCCACTTTTACGCGAGCAGGCAATGTGATTTCACCAGACTTTATTTCAAAGTAAAAAATAAAATAACAAAATTAAAAAAAAGTTACTGTACATCTCCGTAATTCCAAAACAACACCTCTAAACATGGCGATGTTTAAAAAATAAAAAAAAATAAAAAAAAAGAGGGATAGGTTTGCGTGGTTCGCGTCGCTTTCTCATCGGGGAAACTTTTTTTGTTTTTACGCACGGAAGCAAAAGCGCGCACAATCAAGGCGCAAAAGGAGCGTCCAGAATAAAAAGTTATCCGTGCAAACCAAAAATGTTTTCCCCCCTCCTCGTTCGACACGACAAAAATGACAAAATACTTTTCTTTGGTGCGGGGGAAAAAGAAGGAGAAGAAGCAGTGCGACTTTTAGGAAGCCGGGCAAGGAGAAGGAAGGAGTAGAGGAGGGAGAAGGGAGAGAAAAAAAAACCGCACTGAAACGCAGCACCTACTTTTAGCCAGTTTTCTCGCCCTCGCCTTGGACCTCATCTTGTCGCCTTGTAGATTCCTCTCGTCGTCCTCCGTGAGCCCAGAAGCAGCAACAACACTATCTTCATCTCACCAGCATTGTCAGTTCGGACACCTTCGCACATGCGCACCAGCCCATTCGAGCTGACACCCTCGCCGGGGCCAAAAAACTTTCCAATGTATTCATCATCATCACTTTTTTTTTCTTTTTTTTTCTTCTTCCCCCCCTTGTCCTATCGTCTCCCCTTTAGATCACTTATCTCTTCCCCTCCTCCTCTCCTCCTCCTCACGCTGCTCTCTCCTCGCGGTCTCACCTTCGTCCCTCCCCCCCACCCCCACCCCCTTTCTGCCTTCCTCCCAGCTCCCAGCCCACCCAGCACCGCTCCTGCGCGCATGCCAGCGCCCACTTGCATTTGTGCGCCTTTCTCCGCAGCCGAGGTAAGAACTCACTATTATCACCCATATGTGCATTTAACCATTTTATTAACGCCTTTTTTTTCCCCCCCTATTATTATTTTTTTTTTTTGCAGATTGCTTGACAATAGAGGGGGGGATACAAGTTTGTTATTGATGGATTCTTCCTCAGATGTCCAAAAGTGCACATAAATATATGTCATGGGTTATTTCTGTGTGTGCACGCCAAAAAAAAAAAAAAAAAAAAAAAAATACATAATCCATTTCCAACAACGTCCACGTGTTGTATTTTGCAAGGGGTTTGTTTTATAAGCTGCAAAAACAAATTAAGTGCATGCATGACTTTGCACCTGCAAGGAAAAAAAAGAAGAAAAAAAACACCGTGCATGTGCAAGCCAAAATCCCATAAATGTGATATTATTGTACTTATTTTAATGCATGAACTTTATAGCGTTTTAATTAATGTGCAATATTGTGACGTGTTGTATTAGCGTACTGCACGTTTAACCCGAGCGCGGTGGGCCGGGTGCCACATGGAGCCTGCATCACGCACGGGCCCTCTGCAGCCTCCAGGTCATATGG
This sequence comes from Nerophis lumbriciformis, assembly GCF_033978685.3. Classification (NCBI taxonomy): domain Eukaryota; kingdom Metazoa; phylum Chordata; class Actinopteri; order Syngnathiformes; family Syngnathidae; genus Nerophis; species Nerophis lumbriciformis. Next base: position 15,035,213 of record NC_084548.2, read on the forward strand.
GAATGGTTTCCGTCTGGGTTTTTTTTTTTTTTTTTTGGCTAAATAAAGGCGGCTCTGTGTTGGAGCCTATTAAAGATCCGTGATGATGGAGCGACTGCAGTCGGGCTGGAAGGCGCGCACTAATCACAACACGCGCGTTTTGTTTACATCAGGCCTGCAGACGCACACACACACACACACACCGCATAAACAATTATCATTAATTAATATATTCGTCTGATTATTTTCATTATAGTATTATTTTTTTTAGGATATTTAAGCAACAAAACAACTATTGTAAGCACATTTTAATATATTGTAATTTGCGGCAATTAAGTGTCGGCATGTGGTCATTGATTCGCACCCCCAAAGCTCATCAAACATGTCCCAAGCATATTGGACAGAAATTGCCACGGGGTGTTTTTTTTTTCTCCCCGCGCACGAGTGGAAGTGAAATAAAAGAAGGGTGATCATTAATCAATAATAATCAGCAGCAATTAGCATATATTAGTTGCATGGTTTTTTTTTCCTTGGCATTTTGGCACTGTATTTTTTTTTCCTGCTATGTCAAATGTGACATGTGCGTTATTTTACGCACGGTGATATTTGGCAAAATAAATAAATAAATAAATTTAAAAAACAAAAAAAACAAAAAAAACAATACACTCACCGGGCGTGACACTAAAAAAATGTATTAAAAAAAAGTCCCATTTATAGAAGGTTTGTATTGTTTACATTAAAATGTGACAATATTGTGTTTACTTATTTGATGAACTGTATATATATGTGTGTGTGTGTGTGTGTGTGTGTGTGTGTGTGTGTGTGTGTGTGTGTGTGTAAAACGCCGTGTCTAGATGTCCAAGACAAATTTCTCCTCGGAGACAATAATAATAATAACAATAATTATCTTTATTATTATTATTATTATTATTATTATTATTATTATTATAATGCATGACCCTGCAAATAAAATTCAGGTATTATTACCACTTGTTCTAAATAATTTAAAAAAATAATAATGCGACATGACTAAAACCTGTCATTGAGAGAAAGACCTGTTCGATTGGTTTCATTGCATCCATCCATCCATTTTTCCTACCGCTTGTCCCTAAGTGTCATTTATTTGGGAGCACGCGCACGTTATTTTCGTCGGGAAATTGGGCTGACAAAAGGGAATTTCAATCGACAATAATGAGTGTTGGTTTTGCATAGGTGGTGTTAGTTAGTGCGTGGGAGAAAGAAAAAAAAAGTGGCAACTTGCCATTAATGACGTATTGTTTTGATTGATCGGCTCATATATCGATTAGCTCATGCACCCTCAAAAACAAATACCGAATAAAGACTAATAATAAACAGACTGTCTGCACTTTTTTTTTTGTTATTTGAATGCAACTTATTAGGTGGACATTTGGGTTGGCTGTTTTTTTAAGTTACTTAATTACTCTTTACAAGGATTTCTCTCTCTCTCTCTCTCTCTCTCTCTCTCTCCTTTTTTTTCTGTTTTGGCTGCAAGCAAGGCAGGAGTATATAGTCAGCCTTTGCCACTTTGCATCCATCAGTTCGTTATTACATTTAGCAACAATTAAGCCATGCATATTATTAAATCGTGCATTTTGCATGGGGTAGTGTCCCTAATATAGTGGCACATGCACGCACCATATGACTTGGCCTGTCAGCTTTAAACAAACTGAATATCCGATTATATCATCCACGATTTCGAATCGACTGCACGTGCATGCCACAATAATAACACACACACACAAAATAGCTTCTCGTGCATGCATGAAGGTGCAGTTATTAAACGAAAGTAACAACAGGATGCAGGGAATGTTGCACATGCAGGCGCTGCAAAACTATAAGGCTGCAGTTATAATATAAATATGAATGATATTATAAAAATGGCGAGACAAAAAGAGGAAGGAGGTGTGTGTGTGTGTGTGTGTGTGTGTGTGTGTGTGTGTGTGTGTGTGTGTGTGTGTGTTCACAAGTATTTTTACTGCAGATTGGTGCGGTCAAGACTGCGTGGTGACTGAACCACACAACCACCACGCACACGCACACGCACACGCACACACACACTACACACACAATGAAACTCAAGCTTGATCCACAGTGGAAAAGGCTCCAGGTTTCTGGATTAGACTTTTAGTGCAGATACCATCAGCGCACATTGGACATGTGAGACGGTGCAGTCCACACGCAGTCCACTTGTGCAGCGTGTAAATATGGAACATGAACACGACCTGCCCACACACACACACACATATTGTATACCCACATGGAGACATTTTATTTAGGACATGCACATGTGAACATATCAATTAAAAATATATTCCAGTGTCCTTTGTAAAAAAATATATATATATATTAATTGAAGTCGCATTTTCCTTAAAAAAATAAATAATATTAATAAATTGAAAATGCATTAATTATTGTTTTTTAATTGGGTGTAAGACCTTACATCCATTGCAGGAATTCTGACCACTAATCCGGGACGTGTATTTTCTCTAAAGGGCCTGACCAGCTTTCTTTCGATCGAAATCGTTTTAACCACAACGAAAAATAATTAACAATAAATCGTTTGAGTTTTATTTTTAAATTGTCGAATTTCAAAGTAAAACAAAAAGAAAACAAAAAACATTGAATTGCGTTTATGTTGTATTTATTATCCATGAAGGCGAAATTCAATGTACATTTTAAATGACAATTGAATTAAAATATAAAAAGGATACATAATAATTGTGAAATTGTTACAACGTTGAATCGAAATTTAAAAAAAAAAAGTGCAACGAAACAGTCAAATCCAACATTGTTTATTATAAGAAACCACGTGATGCTCCCAAGACAATCAGCAAAACGAATCAGATAGAAAAATATAAAAATGTTATTCCACATTAATAAAGTTAAAATATATTTTAATACGTGACGTTCATGGGTCTTCCATTTGTGCCTCGAAATGTTTGATTTACAGTACTTTACCAACATAATAATAATAATAATAATAATAATGGCAGGCGTGTGTGCGAGATAATAAACTGCCATGTGTATGTTGCAAAGCAGCAGTGTCCTCATCATTAACGTTGCTGCTGCGTTTAATTAATCGCTCGTTAATGTCGCCATCTATTTCCCGGCAGAGCAGACGAGCGCGCGAACGACAGCGGCGCCAAAACAAATGCACATTAAAATATGGCCCGCAGGCTTTATGGGTGAAAATTACCCCGATGTAGAAATGACCTTAATAAGATGTAATCAATCACGCTGTCTGCTGGGACACTGAGAATCACAATGTTAATCTTTGAGTTTGGAAATGGCCTGTCATATTTTACAAGTCTGCAGGAGAGCGCGCACACTCGCACACGCACGCGCGCACACACACACACACACACACACACACACACACACACACACACACACACACACACACACACACACACACACACACACACACACAAGCCATGGTAGGTTCGTTGCCACATAATAATTTGAATAAAATGCATCCATAGACTGTAAAGGCCTATAGGCTTTTTAAGGAGGTTCTCTAAAGACGATTTTTTCTAAATAAAATAAAAACACATCTAATAGTTAAGAGAAAAAAGAAAAAAAACATACTGTGATTGTCAATGTAAACAATCACAAAGTTCGAATGCATAGAAAAGCGCTTCAGAAACGTATTTAAAATTGAAGCAAATATATATATATATATATATATATATATATATATATATATATATATATATATATATATATATATATATATACATACACACACATTTTGCTTCAATTATAAATCAATAATGTCTGACTTAAAAAAATAAATACAAATAAATATATATATTTATATATTGATTTTTTATTTTTATTTTTTTAAGTCAGACACTGAACGAAATGTATGTTTTCGTCAAATAAACATATATTTGTTTTACAATGTCTGACTTTAAAAAAAACAACAAATAAATATTTATATTTATATATATTTTTTTTTTAAGTCAGACGTGGTAAAAAAAAAAAAAAGTGTTTCTTTGACGAAAACATACATTTCGTTCAGAGTCCAGTTGTACAAATGTATACGTTGTTAATTTGCACTATTCACATGATGGAAATATATGTAAACATATATGTCAAACAGCGCAAAAAAGGAAAATAAAAACATGTTTTATCATCATTTTTATTGTTAATATTATTTGATTATTATTATCAGTATAATTATTATTATTAATTATTAATATATAATTAGTATTACAATTATTATATCCATCCATTTTCTACCGCTTATTCCCTTTGGGGTCGCGGGGGGCGCTGGAGCCTATCTCAGCTACAATCGGGCGGAAGGCGGGGTACACCCTGGACAAGTCGCCACCTCATCGCAGTTATTATATTACTGTAATAATAATAAACAATACAATATTTGTATGACTGAATAATATACATTTTCTGAGTTGTAAATTATTTGAACTTATCAAATATTACAATATTATATTTTTATTATTAGTAGTATTATCGTTATTATTGCAGGAATAATGTGTATGACTGAACTATATCATTGTCTAGAGTTTATTTTATTTTACTGAATATTAATGTATTTGTTATCCATCCATCCATCCATTTTCTACCGCTTGTCCCTTTTTGGGGTCGCTGGAGCCTATCTCAGCTGCATTCGGGCGGAAGGCGGGGTACACCCTGGATAAGTTGCCACCTCATTGCAGGGCCAACACAGATAGACAGACAACATTCACACACGAGGGCCAATTTAGTGTTGCCAATCAACCTATCCCCAGGTGCATGTTTTTGGAGGTGGGAGGAAGCAGGAGTACCCGGAGGGAACCCACGCAGTGTATTTATTATTGTTATTAAAACAATATTAAAACTCATTACTATTTTGCTAATATTGTAGTAAAAATATTGAACGATTTATGTAAATAAATAAAGATAATTTATTGTCTGAGTCTCTGAGTCATGTTTTAAACTTATCGGATAATAACATGATAATGTACAAATATTATTACACTCATTATATTAACAACAACAAAACTATGAAGGACATAAAGATAAGATATTGTGTCACCATAAATAAAACAGCAGGGTTCAAATAAAATGCACCCAATGGAAGGTTACAAGTTGCTTTAAACCTATAATGAGTGATTGTTAAATAATTATAATCCTCACGTAAGTTGTCAAGTGAGTGCTATCATCCTAACTAAGTGGAGTAGACGCACAACACTAATGGTTGAGTTTTAGCACCAAGAAATGCCACACAGAACAACACATATGCACACACACATTTGGCAGGCTATACAATCAAGAGCGAGTCGGGTGCGTGTTATCATTAACAACTGTGGACAGATCCAGCAGAACAGGCCAAGCCCACAAGCATCCATTTCACACCCGCCTGGCATGGCATGGCGGGCTCAGACTGAAGAGGCCGACCCTCGGCCCTCAGCGGCCCTTTCAAGTGCACCAGCTCCTGGTTCTCATCCTCGTAACAACCCCCCCACCGCCCTTGAACAGTGCACCATGAGATGTGTGTTCTCACCTCCAGTGAAGATCTGAACATGGGATTTGGTTGTTCACCTTTGGAGGCCGTGTCACCGCTACTGCATGGGCCACCATCCAACTGTGCGAAGAACATTCTTTCCTATGTGCTGCTTCTGTAAAACACACGTGTTTGTTTATTGACTGTGCATCAACCATAAAACCACACATCCATAAAGTGCAACTATTAGATCAAAACATGATAAGTTATATGTGACAATCCAATAAATACTTTTAGACTGTATTTATATTATTCACATGTGCATAATGCTGTATAATAGACTGTATTTATATTATTCACATGTGAATAATGCTGTATAATAGACTGTATTTATATTATTCACATGTGAATAGAGCTGTATAATAGACTGTATTTTTATTATTCACATGTGAATAATGCTGTATAATAGACTGTATTTATATTATTCACATGTGAATAATGCTGTATAATAGACTGTATTTATATTATTCACATGTGAATAATGCTGTATAATAGACTGTAGTTATATTATTCACATATGAATAATGCTGTATAATAGACTGTATTTATATTATTCACATATGAATAATGCTGTATAATAGACTGTATTTATATTATTCACATGTGAATAATGCTGTATAATAGACTGTATTTATATTATTCACAAGTGAATAATGCTGTATAATAGACTGTATTTATATTATTCACATATGAATAATGCTGTATAATAGACTGTATTTATATTATTCACATGTGAATAATGCTGTATAATAGACTGTATTTATATTATTCACATGTGAATAATGCTGTATAATAGACTGTATTTATATTATTCACATGTGAATAAAGCTGTATAATAGACTGTATTTATATTATTCACATGTGAATAATGCTGTATAATAGACTGTATTTATATTATTCACATGTGAATAATGCTGTATAATAGACTGTATTTATATTATTCACATATGAATAATGCTGTATAATAGACTGTATTTATATTATTCACATGTGAATAATGCTGTATAATAGACTGTATTTATATTATTCACATGTGAATAATGCTGTATAATAGACTGCATTTATATTATTCACATGTGAATAATGCTGTATAATAGACTGTATTTATATTATTCACATGTAAAAAAAACAAAAAAAACCTAAGTGTTTATTGTTTATTGTGAGCGAACTGTGGTGCTGAATTTCCCCCAGGTACCAATAAAGTACTTTCTATTCTATTATTTTAATTACCCATGTTTTTTTGTTTTTGTTTTTTAAGCCAATCCATTTGTTGTGTAAGATGTCACAGTCAAAAGACTGATTATTATACTGCATGTGGGGGGAGGAGTGACGTCAGTGCAGCTATGGGCCCCCACGCACAACGCAACACACACACATGCAACAATGACACTCCTCAGCAACAGGAATAGTAAGACTTCCCATCTGGAGGATAGTCTCACGTGTGTTTAAGAAGCATTTTTTTTTTACAATTTAAAACATATAACAAATTTTTTTACAATTTAAAACATCTCCTCTCTGAGCTGCCACCTTAACGTGGTAGAGGAGTTTGCGTGTCCCAATGATCCTAGGAGCTATGTTGTCCGGGGGCTTCTATGCCCCCTGGTAGGGTCTCCCAAGGCAAACTGGTCCTAGGTGAGGGATCAGACAAAGAGCAGCTCGAAGACCTCTATGAAGAACACGAACAAGGAACCCAGATTTCCCTCGCCCGGACGCGGGTCACCGGGGCCCTCCTCTGGAGCCAGGCCCGGAGGTGTGGCACGATGGCGAGCGCCTGGTGGCCGGGCCTGTCCCCATGGGGCCCGGCCGGGCACAGCCCGAAGAGGCAACGTGGGTCCCCCCTCCAATGGGCTCACCACCCATAGCAGGGGTCATAGAGGTCGGGTGCGATGTGAGCTGGGCGGAAGCCGAAGGCAGGGCACTTGGCGGTCCGATCCTCGGCTACAGAAGCTAGCTCTTGGGACGTGGAACGTCACCTCGCTGGGGGGGAAGGAGCCTGAGCTAGTGCGTGAGGTGGAGAAGTTCCGGCTAGATATAGTCGGACTCACTTCGACGCACAGCAAGGGCTCTGGAACCAGTTCTCTTGACAGGGGCTGGACTCTCTTCCACTCTGGCGTTGCCAGCAATGAGAGGCGACGGGCTGGGGTGGCAATTCTTGTTTCCCCTCGGCTCAAAGCCTGCACGTTGGAGTTCAACCCGGTGGACGAGAGGGTAGCCTCCCTCCGCCTTCGGGTGGGGGGACGGGTCCTGACTGTTGTTTGCGCTTACGCGCCCAACGGCAGTTCAGATTACCCACCCTTTTTGGATTCACTCGAGGGAGTACTGGAGAGTGCTCCCCCGGGTGATTCCCTCGTTCTACTGGGGGACTTCAACGCTCATGTTGGCAACGACAGTGAAACCTGGAGAGGCGTGATTGGGAAGAATGGCCGCCCGGATCTGAACCCGAGTGGTGTTTTGTTATTGGACTTTTGTGCTCGTCACGGATTGTCAATAACAAACACCATGTTCAAACATAAGGGTGTCCATATGTGCACTTGGCACCAGGACACCCTAGGCCGCAGTTCCATGATCGACTTTGTAGTTGTGTCATCGGATTTGCGGCCTCATGTTTTGGACACTCGGGTGAAGAGAGGGGCGGAGCTTTCTACCGATCACCACCTGGTGGTGAGTTGGCTGCGATGGTGGGGGAGGATGCCGGACAGACCTGGCAGGCCCAAACGCATTGTGAGGGTTTGCTGGGAACGTCTAGCAGAGTCTCCTGTCAGAGAGAGTTTCAATTCCCACCTCCGGAAGAACTTTGAACATGTCACGAGGGAGGCGCTGGACATTGAGTCCGAGTGGACGATGTTCCGTACCTCTGTTGTCGGGGCGGCCGATTGGAGCTGTGGCCGCAGGGTAGTTGGTGCCTGTCGTGGCGGTAATCCTAGAACCCGTTGGTGGACACCGGCGGTGAGGGATGCCGTCAAGCTGAAGAAGGAGTCCTATCGGGTTCTTTTGGCTCATGGGACTCCTGACGCAGCAGACAGGTACCGACAGGCCAAGCGGTGTGCGGCTTCAGCGGTCGCGGAGGCAAAAACTCGGACATGGGAGGAGTTCGGTGAGGCCATGGAAAAAGACTTCCGGACGGCTTCGAAGCAATTCTGGACCACCATCCGCCGCCTCAGGAAGGGGAAGCAGTGCAGTGTCAACACCGTGTATGGTGGGGATGGTGCTCTGTTGACCTCGACTGCGGATGTTGTGGATCGGTGGAGAGAATACTTCGAAGACCTCCTCAATCCTACCAGCACGTCTTCCTATGAGGAAGCAGGGCCTGGGGAATCTGTGGTGGGCTCTCCTATTTCTGGGGCTGAGGTTGCCGAGGTAGTTAAAAAGCTCCTCGGTGGCAAGGCCCCGGGGGTGGATGAGATCCGCCCGGAGTTCCTTAAGGCTCTGGATGTTGTGGGGCTGTCTTGGTTGACAAGACTCTGCAACATCGCGTGGACATCGGGGGCGGTACCTCTGGATTGGCAGACCGGGGTGGTGGTTCCTCTCTTTAAGAAGGGGAACCGGAGGGTGTGTTCCAACTATCGTGGGATCACACTCCTCAGCCTTCCCGGTAAGGTCTATTCAGGTGTACTGGAGAGGAGGCTACGCCGGATAGTCGAACCTCGGATTCAGGAGGAACAGTGTGGTTTTCGTCCTGGTCGTGGAACTGTGGACCAGCTCTATACTCTCGGCAGGGTCCTTGAGGGTGCATGGGAGTTTGCCCAACCAGTCTACATGTGCTTTGTGGACTTGGAGAAGGCATTCGACCGTGTACCCCGGGAAGTCCTGTGGGGAGTGCTCAGAGAGTATGGGGTAACGGACTGTCTTATTGTGGCGGTTCGCTCCCTGTATAATCGGTGTCAGAGCTTGGTCCGCATTGCCGGCAGTAAGTCGGACACGTTTCCAGTGAGGGTTGGACTCCGCCAGGGCTGCCCTTTGTCACCGATTCTGTTCATAACCTTTATGGACAGAATTTCTAGGCGCAGTCAGGGCGTTGAGGGTATCTGGTTTGGTGGCTGCAGGATTAGGTCTCTGCTTTTTGCAGATGATGTGGTCCTGATGGCTTCATCTGGCCAAGATCTTCAGCTCTCACTGGATCGGTTCGCAGCCGAGTGTGAAGCGACTGGGATGAGAATCAGCACCTCCAAATCCGAGTCCATGGTTCTCGCCCGGAAAAGGGTGGAGTGCCATCTCCGGGTTGGGGAGGAGATCTTGCCCCAAGTGGAGGAGTTCAAGTACCTCGGAGTCTTGTTCACGAGTGAGGGAAGAGTGGATCGTGAGATCGACAGGCGGATTGGTGCGGCATCTTCAGTAATGCGGACGCTGTATCGATCCGTTGTGGTGAAGAAGGAGCTGAGCCAGAAGGCAAAGCTCTCGATTTACCGGTCGATCTACGTTCCCATCCTCACCTATGGTCATGAGCTTTGGGTCATGACCGAAAGGACAAGATCACGGGTACAAGCGGCCGAAATGAGTTTCCTCCGCCGGGTGGCGGGGCTCTCCCTTAGAGATAGGGTGAGAAGCTCTGCCATCCGGGGGGAGCTCAAAGTAAAGCCGCTGCTCCTCCATATCGAGAGGAGCCAGATGAGGTGGTTCGGGCATCTGGTCAGGATGCCACCCGAACGCCTCCCTCGGGAGGTGTTTCGGGCACGTCCGACCGGTAGGAGGCCACGGGGAAGACCCAGGACACGTTGGGAAGACTATGTCTCCCGGCTGGCCTGGGAACGCCTCGGGATCCACCGGGAGGAGCTGGACGAAGTGGCTGGGGAGAGGGAAGTCTGGGCTTCCCTGCTTAGGCTGCTGCCCCCGCGACCCGACCTCGGATAAGCGGAAGAAGATGGATGGATGGATGGATGGAATTTAAAACATCTTCTAGTCAGAAAGATGTGCTGCAACATGGCTATTGTCTTAAATCAGGGGGTGTCTAACTCATTTTAGGTCAGGGGCCACATGAAGAAAAATCTACTCCCAAGTGGGCCGGACTGGTAAAAATCACGGCAAGATAACTTAAAAATAAAGACAAATTCAGATTGTTTTCTTTGTTTAAAAATAGAACAAGGACATTCTGAAAATGCACAAAGGAATGAATGAATGAATGAATGTATTTATTCCGGCAGACATATGTAGTAACACTTTATCACTCTTTGTAATTTGCAAAAATGCTTATCCATGTCCCACCTCTAATTTACAATCAACTTATATGTTGGTTATATATCCAAGTTTCAACAGCAGATTTGATGGATACATGACAATTTCAGAACAAGAATAACATTGCTGGAAAACACTTTGTCAAAAGCACTGAACTACCGTGAGATTAGCTCCATCTTGCCTGGGTATCTTTCGTCTTCTGAAGCCTTGTCTGGTGTGTTATGTCCTTTATTCTTTCTACTGTATATCTTATGTCCCTGTATTTTATATTATTACTTGAATCTGTTTTATCCTGTAAAGCGTCTTTGAGTGCTATGAAAAGCGCTGTACTAAATAAAATGTATTATTATTACTATTATTATTAGTAGTATTATTCCACAGTGAGTTTTTTTGCACCTGTGTCCCACAGTTGAGATAGTCCAAACAACTATTCATGTTTTTGATAGTTTCCCAACAACACATTTTTTACCGCAAGGTTGAACACTCTAAATTTCTCCGCTCACATTGTCCCATAGTTTCACCCCCGATATAGATAACGTTTGAGCCTTGAATGTGGAATTCACAATGTTATGTTTGAATTTCAGGACACCCCTGAGTTCATGTGGACCATCTCTGAGTGAAAACAGACTCTGTATTTTTGCAGGTAGAGCCCTTTGTGAGGCCATAAACATAGCTTGAAGGCTACTGTATTGGATTAAAGAAAATTACTCATTATGAACAGATCATTGGTATGTGCTCTATATGGGGCATAATGTATGGCTTTACAATACTTGTAAAACATATTTTTTACTTGCAGAAAATGGTTTCTTGTTGCAAATCATAATGTTGTTGGGTTTCTTTTTATACTTACATGTTACGGTTAATAGCATTCTATCTTTATTTGTCGTTATTTATACTTTCTGAATAAATTATGTGATAATGTTCATCAGTCAACTCATTGGTGTTAATTTTCATCTATCAAGATAAAAAAAAATATCATCAAAATCAAATTACAGGATGTTATTTATGTAGTTTGCTCATTTTCCTCGACAGGTGCACTAATTTTTTACATATGTAGCATAATCTACAAAGAATTGCTATTGCGACATCTAGTGGACACATTTAGAACAGCAGCTTTTTTCATTAAAACATTTCGGCTCTTTATACTTAGCAAACTCATCCCGCGGGCCGGATAAAACCTGTTCACTGGCCTGATCCGGCCCGCGGGCCGTACGTTTGACACCCCTGTCTTAAATAAACAGCCTGAAGGCCTAAAAAGGACTATAGTTTGAATGCTCACACAGCCAAGGTATGCTCAACCTCAATCCAAAAAGGGATTTCTGCAAATCACAACAAATTAATCTGATACAGCAGCACCCTGACTTCCAATAAAACAGAGGCTACTGACCACTAAAGCAAGGGTTCTTAAAAGGTTGTTAGTGAACAACTTAAATCATTATTAGACACCTATGGCATGCTTTCTCAACATCAATCAGATTTAAGAAAGAGACATAGCACCATAACCACTGCTATTAAAGTTGTGAATGACAGTATTGAGGCATTGGATTGTCAAAAATATTGTGCAGCTTTATTTATTGACCTTTCAAAAGCATTCATACGATCGACCATATCATTTTGGCAGACATACCGGACACGATTGGCCTATCTCAGCATGCTGTAAAGTGGTTTTCTAACGACCTGTTCGATAGAACCCAATGTGTCAAATTTCCTGGGTCATCCTCGTCTTTCCTCCCTGTATTGAACAGGGCTCCATATTGTTTGATAGTGTTCTATCTATGTAAATAATCTGTGATAGTGTCGGATGTTATGTTCCATTTTAATGTGGATTACGTGGTCACATATTGTTCATCCCCCGCAGTAGCGCAAACCTGTGAGCTCATGCAGTGTGCTTTTGATGTTGTTCAGTTCCAGCTGGCTCACCTTAGTCTAGTGCGGGGGTCAGCAACCGGCGGCTCTTTAGTGTCGCCCTAGTGGCTCCCTGGAGCATTTTTAAAAAAGGATTGAAAATATAAATAAGATGGGGGGAAAATAATGTTTTTTGTTTGAGGACAAACATGACACAAACCTTCCCAATTGTTAGAAATCCCACTGTTTAAAATGTTTGTGTGTATGCTTCACTGATGAGAGTATTTGTTGAATATTGTTTTGTCCTACTAATTTCCGGCGGTTCTTGATTTTAAACGTTATTCTTAACTATATACAGGAAAAACAAATCAAAGACCTAAAAAGACTAAATAATTGTTTTTTTTAAATGCTGAGTTGCTTGTAATTGTTGAATGACTCTGATTAATTGATTAGCAATATCTTGAAGCGGACCTAAGATGATTTTTTTTTCCTAATTATAAATGTTACATTATAAATGCCAACACTTGAAATTATGAGGTTCATATATTTTGTTGTGAGATTGAACGCAGTTTTGGATTCCTCTGTCCGCGAGGTATTGCAGTCTGGCTACGTTGTGACGTACATCCGGAAAGTATTCACAGCGCTTCACTTTTTCCACATTTTGTTATTTTACTGTCGCGGTGCATGCGCAATCCCGCATGTCATCTGACAAACCCCTGCACGCTCTTCTCGCATGGCGGCCACGCGCCTGCAGGCAATCACCAATCAGCGCACCTGGGTGCTATATATATATATATATATACACACACACACACACACACACACACACACACATACATACATACATACATACATACATATATATATATATATATATATATATATATATATATACACACACACACACACAAATTGTTTTACCCCAATGCGGCCCCGGAGTCAAAAAGTTTGGGGACCCCTGAATTACACCCTCAAGTATTTTTGAATACGATGCAAATGTTGAAATATACAAGAAATTCAAATTTATTTCATTTGAAAGGATATATTTACTTTATTATTGTCATGATGCGTTTGCCCGGGTCATGTCTTCATTTAGGTTTAGCAGCTTTTTTCCTATGCTAAGTCTGTTTCTTTTCTCTACCCGTTCCTTTCGTTTACTGTTGGTTGCCATGGACACTGAACAATCACACCTGTTTTCAAAGTCAATCAATCAATCAATCAACGTTTATTTATACAGTCCTTAATCACAAGTGTCTCAAAGGGCTGCACAAGCCACGATGACATCATCTGGCTCAGATCCCACCGTTAAGTAATTAGTGTCCTCACCTAATCACTCTCCTTTATATTTTGGTTTCTCCCAGCCATTAGTCAAAGTACGCTCTATGCGTCAGGTACGTTGTTTATGTTTTCACATCGCCGTGCTTAAGCTAAGTTTTGCTTTGTGGCTTCCTGTGCGCCACCGAGCACATGTTTTGCGTCGTAAGAACACCACCATCGCAGGAATGTGACCCGACTGTAAGAATTATTATGTATTATCATTAGCGGTACATCAGTGGTTAATTTGCTCTCCAAAAAAATAACGGCAATAGTATCGTTTATCGGAAATTATTTGTCAGTCAATATGTCGTCGAGCAAACTTTGTTATCGGCCCAGGCCTAGCAATACTTTACCGTTCCCACCTAAAAACATTTCCGAGATCGGTATGTCGTGAGTTCAAACCCCCGGCCGAGTCATACAGAAGACTATAAAAATGGGACCCATTTCCTCCCTGCTTGGCACTCAGCGCCAAGGGTTGGAATTGGGGGTTAAATCACCAAAATGATTCCCGAGCGTGGCCACCGCTGCTGCTCACTGCTCCACTCACCTCCCGGGGGGGTGGAACAAGGAGATGGGTCAAACGCAGAGGGTAATTTCACCACACCTTGTGTGTGTGTGACTATCATTGGTACTTTAACTTTAACTTAATCAAAAACTGGAGCGTGTGGGTGAGGAGGCACAGCGGTGGGACAATGACATAAGTCCTCCTATCTTTTAATTGGTTCCGTCAAAGAATTGTATTTTTAAATTCAATTATTCACACTTTTGCATTTTGATTAACACGATTAATCACAGTAAAAAAAAAGTTTTAAAAAAGCCCCAAATATTTTGACATCAATGCAATTTTATTGTCAGAATGTCATCCAGGACTTATTTTGCTTGCCAAGTGTTTTATTGTAAGTTGGGTCTTGGTGTATTTTGAAGTGACATTCCCCAGTTAGAGTCTCCTCCCTCATCTTTGCACTGACCTGATCGCTGACAATATACACAGCAACTTGCTGCGCCTTTAAGGTAACCATCGGCTTTTAAAGTAAAGGAGCATGTGCGCTCAAAATAAATTGCGCAATTATTCTGCCTTCATATTTGATTAATGCCAGAATGTTTGGTGATTAATCGCAAGAGCTTAAGTGTTACCTTTGACTTTTGCGCCTCGCTGCTTTGGATAAAAATGGTGACATTTTGATGATGTTGAACATTCAGATTCCATATTGGATGTAAAATATATTGCCAAAAGTATTTGGCCACCCATCCAGTTGATGAGAATCAGGTGTCCTAATCAATTGGTGTATAAAATCAAGCACTTAGGCATGGAGACTGTTTCTACAAAGATTTGTGAAAGAATGGGCCGCTCTCAGTGATTTCCAGCGTTGAACTGTCATAGGATGCCACCTGTGCAATAAATCCAGTTGTGGAATTTCCTCGCTCCTAAATATATTCCAAAGTCAACTGTCGGCGTTATCATAAGAAAATGGAAGAGTTTGGGAACAACAGCAACTCAGCCACCAAGTGGTAGGCCACGTAAACTGACAGAGAAGTGTCAGTGGATGCTGAAGCGCATAGTGCAAAGACTTTCTGCACAGTCAGTTGCTACAGAGCTCCAAACTTCATGTGACCTTCCAATTAGCCCACGTACAGTACGCAGAGAGCTTCAAGGAATGGGTTTCCACGGCCGAGCAGCTGCATCTAAGCCATACATCACCAAGTCCAATGCAGTGGTGTAAAGAACGTCGCCACTGGACTCTAGAGCAGTGGCGACGCGTTCTCTGGAGTGATGAATCACACTTTTCCATCTGGCAATCTGATGGATGAGTCTGGGTCTGGAGGTTGCCAGGAGAACGGTACATTTCTGACTGCATTGTGCCGAGTGTGAAATTTGGTGGAGGATGAATTATGGTATGGGGTTGTTTTTCAGGAGTTTCCTTTCCAGTGAAATGAACTTTGGATGCTCCAGGATACCAAAACATTTTGGACAACTCCATGCTCCCAACCTTGTGGGAACAGTTTGGAGCGGGCCCCTTCCTCATCCAACATGACTGTGCACCAGTGCACAAAGCAAGGTCCATAAAAAACATGGATGACAGAGTCTGGTGTGGATGAACTTGACTGGCCTGCACAGAGTCCTGACCTGAACCCGATAGAACACCTTTGGGATGAATTAGAACGGAGACTGAGAGCCAGGCCTTCTCGACCAACATCAGTGTGTGACCTCACCAATGCGCTTTTGGAAGAATGGTCAAAAATTCCCATAAACACACTCCACAACCTTGTGGACAGCCTTCCCAGAAGAGTAGAAGCTGTAATAGCTGCAAAAAGTGGACCAACATGATATTAGACCCTATGGGTTAGGAATGGGATGGTACTTCAAGTTCATATGTGAGTCAAGGCAGGTGGCCAAATACTTTTGGCAATAAAGTGTACATACACGTACAAAAGAGAAGAGAGAATCTGAATTTGACTGTTCACATTGTAACATGTAATAAAGGTGTTTGTGGAATCCCCTGATGTTCTTTGGTCCTAAATTAACCACAATATTAGTGCTGCATTCTTTGCGTTTCCACCAAAGTAATGTTAAAAAAAACAACTTAAGGCCTTCTTGAGCTGTTTATTGACATATACTATTCATGTTTAAATAACTTCAACTGCAAATTAAAATTGACTACAAATATCGGTAATCGGCCTCCTTGACTACTAACAATCGGTATCGGCTTTGAAAAAAATTATATCTGGAGTAGGGTTGTAAGGTATACTAGTATAGGTGTATTAGTATGGTACCGCGATACTAATGAATCATATTTGGTCTCGCCTCTAAAAAATATCGGTCCACCACCCGTTGTGTCGGCGACACGAGCATGTTCGGCAGCGCACAATCACGGAGTACTTACAAACAGACACAGTGTGTAGACAGAAAATGGAGAACAAACGGATGGCTAGCTAATTAGCGGCTAAGAAATTAGCGGCTAAAATCTATCCAAAGTCTGCAGTTTTTTTAACTACTTCTAAATCACTAATCCATGTCTCCATGGCAACTAGCTATACCTGCTACACAACACACCAGACTCATTTTACATTAGATGTGTTAAAACTGGTATAGTTACCAATGTCAGCTCAAGAGTTCACTACATCCGATCAGCAACAGTAAAGATGATTGTCTTTGCTTTTAACACACTTCAAACATGTGAATGAAATGCATACTTACTCAACAGCCATACATGTCACACTAAGGGTGGCAGTGTGAACAACAACAACACTGTCATAAACATGTGCCATATAGTGAAATCACACTAAACAACAATGACAAACACATTTTGGGAGAATATAAACACTACGGTACAAATTCCCAGAATTCCCTACAGCACCAACTCTCCCAGGTCGCTGCAATATAAACAAACAGCATTGGTGGATCTACACCGAACATCCACTGTAATGATACCAAGTACAATAGCGTATCTAGTTGATACTACTATGATGACATCAATATTTTTTAGCATCACAAAATCTTTTTCCGTTTAAAAAAAAAAGTATATTATGTTTATAAACTCAGTAAATATGTCCCTGGACACATGAGGACTTTGAATATGACCAATGTATGATCCTGTAACGACTTGGTATCGGATTGATACCCACATTTGTGGTATCGTCCAAAACTAATGTAAAGCGTCAAACAACAGAAGAATAAGTGATTATTACATTTTAACAGAAGTGTAGATAGAACATGTTGAAACAGAAAATAAACATATATTAACAGTAAATGAACAAGTAGATTAATAATTCATTTTCTACCACTTGTCCTTAATAATTTTGACAAAATAATAGAATGATAAATGACCAGTGTTCGGCGGTAACTAGTAATCTAACGTGTTATTTTTTATATTCAGTAACTCAGTTACCGTTACTACATGATGCATTACTGCGTTATTTTACGTTATTTTTTATGTAGTATCGGCTAGAAACAGAAGATCGGAGTGTGTTTTATTGGAGCGCTGCGGTGTCGTCCTTCTGTGTCGCAAGGAGGGGGGGGTTCCCAGACCGTAGTTGAGGGGCGCAGGGGAGACGTTCCTCCAGGGCCGATGTACTTCGGGGCTAACAACCTTCACTTTACCCGGAAGTGGGTCTTTACAGCTGAGGGTGAATGACAAGGCCGGCGGTTTGTTGCAACTTTGTGACTTTATTGGACGCAGCCATCCACCAAGCTAGAGCACCTGCACGCACTCACTATCGCCGTTCCCTCACCTCTCTCGCCCACTCACTCACTGAAGTCACTCACCTCACATGCTGTCATATCTTAAAGGACCACACACACACACACACACACACACACACACACACAACTCTCATAACAACTAACAAGACATCATGGCGAAGCCAGAAGTCGAGTTTCTTAACATGGAGACATTCTCAATACTTTTCTTTTGTCGAGCACAAAGAAAATAACATTTTAGTTAAATGTAAGTTGTGTCTTGGATCAAAGATCCTATCTACTTAAAGTTCAAGTTAAAGTGCCATTATGTTGCAGCTATTTAAAATTGTTTTGTCTATTTGTTCTGGCCTGAAATAAATTGGCCCTTTGAAACATATCTTTGTCTTTGTGTGTTGTATGTAGACCACATTGCTTTCTGAGTTCAGTGATGCAAATGCATGTCAAGTTGATCAACACATTGTATTATTCTCCAGTGCAATAACAGTACTGAAATGAAGGCTAAAAGGGCATTAATGGGAGCCTTAAAAAAAGAAGAAGTTACCAAATAGTTACTTTTCACAGTAACGCATTACTTTTTGGTGTAGGTAACTGTGTTAGTAACTGAGTTACTTTTGAAATAAAGTAACTAGTAACTGTAACTAGTTACTGGTTTTCAGTAACTAACCCAACACTGTAAATGACACAATATGTTACTGCATATGTCAGCAGACTAATTAGGAGCCTTTGTTTGTTTACTTACTACTAAAAGACAAGTTGTCTTGTATGTTCACTATTTTATTTAAGGACAAACTTGCAATAGGAAACATATGTTTAATGTACTCTAAGATTTAAAAAATAAAAATAAAGCCAATAATGCCTTTATTTACAAAGGTACCGAAAAGTACCAAAATACCAGTGACGTGCGGTGAGGTTGATGGCTGGTGAGGCACTGACTTCATCACAGTCAGATTTACAAACATATCAACCCTAAAGAGTATCTTATTCACCATTTGATTGGCAGCAGTTAACGGGTTATGTTTAAAAGCTCATACCAGCATTCTTCCCTGCTTGGCACTCAGCATCAAGGGTTGGAATTGGGGTTAAATCACCAAAAATTATTCCCAGGCCCGGCGCCGCTGCTGCCCACTGCTCCCCTCAACTCCCAGGGGGTGATCAAGGGATGGGTCAAACGCAGAGGACAAATTTCATTACACCTAGTGTGTGTGTGACAATCATTGGTACTTTAACTTAACTTTAACTTTACACATACAAACTGTAGCACACAAAAAAGCACATTTAATAAAAAAAAACGTTATTATGGTCTTACCTTTACTTATAAATGAAGTCCATTCGCCGCTGTTGTGCTGGATTAATGCAACCCCTGACGGGAGTGTTATATCAACTAAAGCCCTCACTTAAACTTTCCACGTGCAAGATTGAATCTATTTAAAAAAGTGTAACCGAGGGTTTATAAATGTCGCCTATACTGTATGAAACTACAAAATAACAAACACGGAGGCTCCAGTTTACACGAGGACCACTTTATTTACCTTCTTTCAGAAACCTCCGCTCCACTCCAACGTGTCATCACTTTCGCTCTTAGCGCCTTCAAAATAAGAGCTCAAGGCATATACTGTATAACAGCGCATAACAGGAACTTAACATCACAAAGAGGAAGGCCCATAAAAATAGGTTACAAAAGTTATTTAATAAGAAGCCAAAAAGTGCAACAACAATAATGTTCGTGTTGGAGGAGTTTTGAATTAGGTACACCTGCAGTCTGCAGGTGTTTCTAATGTTGTGGCCCTGCAGTCATTCACAACTCCTCCAACACAAACATTATTGTTTTTGCACTTTTTGGCTTCTTACGAAATAACTTTTTTAAATAGATTCAATCTTGCACGTGGAAAGTTTAAGTGTGGGCTTTAGTTGATATAACAATTCTACGGCGGGGGTGCAGGAGGCGGGATTACTGGAGCCTCAGCCAGTGCGTCTTTTGCAGCCGTTTTATGATCGCTCAGCACAAGAAATACGTTACACACATACAGTTGTTGACAAAATACACTGTACATTATATACCTCAGCTAACTAAACTATGGAAATGTATAACATAATTCATATAGCAATACAGTCTCACTGCACAGCAGGCCAGCAGTTAGCCGAGTCCGCAATCCATGGTGAGGCACAACTCAGTGACGTGCCTCAACTGGCTGCTGACTCACCGCAAGTCTCTTCTCAGTATTTGAACGGCAAATGTGAAAATTCAGCGATTTTCAATAAAAATAATCTAAAACTGGTGAAGTTAAATGGAAAATAACTTTATAGTATAATCACTGGATACATATAACAATTTAATAAAAATGTTTTCTTTTTACATTTTTTTTTCTTTCCATGATGGCAGGTGAGGCCCCGCCTCACCTGCCTCTAGTGACTGCACGTCACTGCAAAATACATTTTGGTACTGGTACCAAAATATTGGCATGGGGACAACACTAATCTGTAGTAAAAAAAAAAAAAAACACATAATGACTGTAAAAACTACTGAAAGCAAAGTAAAAAAGAGAGGTCTTGCACGAACATATCAACTGCAGCAGAAGACACATTGTTATGAAAAGTCCAGTGAGTTATTCCTACACTTGGCTGTACAGAGACGGCCTTCCAGCAGCAGCACAAGGAAGCAGTAAGGAGAGGTCTGGAAGTGTTAAAAGACTGCCCTCCTGTGTCAGACGCACTAACACATGTTGCACAATAGGCCTCTCTTCTTCTTCTGCTTTATTCGACATTGCTTCGTTTTACAAGACCTTGCTTCTGTGACAGGAGGCACAGGTCAATTACAACGAAAAACCAGGTGCTCTGAAAAAAAAAACTGAGTGTGTTATTTGCTAATTGTCAAAAAAAAAAAAAGAACATGTGAGATTAATTCTTCCGCCATGCACTTGAAAGCAAAAGTAGATGTGAAAAAAGGAGCTGACCGCCGAGTCCACAAGTATGCTTTGCAGTTCCATTAGTGCTGTGCGGAACCCCTGCTCGATTCATGTGAAGCCAGTAGAAGACTTTATTGACTTGAAATTGTAACCACTCATCTTAAAAAAAAAAGAAGGAAAACAACAAGAAATAAAGCCATGTGCCAAAGCGTGATGTGTAAAGTAGTTACAAGCATAGGCGCCGATCTACATTTTTGCCAGTGGGAGCTCGGTGTGTGTATTAGTGTTGTCCCGATACCAATATTTTGGTACTTTTCTGTACTTTTCTAAATAAAGGGGACCACAAAAAATGCCATTATTGGCTTTATTTTTAACAAAACAAATCTTAAGGTACATTAAACATATGTTTCTTATTGTAATTTAGTCCTTAAATAAAAAAGTGAACATACAAGACAACTTGTCTTTTATTAGCAAGTAAGCAAACAAAGGCTCCTAATTTAGCTGCTGGTGTATGCAGTAACATATTGTGTCATTTATCATTCTATTATTTTGTCAAAATTATTAAGGACAAGTGGTAGAAAATGAATTATTAATCTACTTGTTCATAAACTGTTAATATCTGCTTATTTTCTGTTAAAATGTAAAAATCACTTCTTCTGTTTGATAATTTACATTAGTTTTGGATAGAGATGTCCGATAATATCGATAAATGCTCTAAAATGTAATATTGGAAATTATCGGTATCGTTTTTTTAAATTATCGGTATCGTTTAAAAAAAAAAAAATGTTTTTGTTTTTATTAAATCAACATAAAAAACACAAGATACACTTACAATTAGTGCACCAACCCAAAAAACCTCCCTCCCCCATTTACACTCATTCACACAAAATGGTTGTTTCTTTCTGTTATTAATATTCTGGTTCCTACATTATATATCAATATATATCAATACAGTCTGCAAGGGATACAGTCCGTAAGCACACATGATTGTGCATGCTGCTGGTCCACTAATAGTACTAACCTTTAACAGTTAATTTGACTCATTTTCATTAATTACTAGTTTCTATGGAACTGTTTTTATATTGTTTTACTTTCTTTTTTATTCAAGAAAATGTTTTTAAATTATTTATCTTATTTTATTTTATTATTATTATTATTATTTTTAAAAAGGACCTTATCTTCACCATATCTGGTTGTCCAAATTAGGCATAATAATGTGTTAATTCCACGACTGTATACATCGGTATCGGTTGATATCGGTATCGGTAATTAAGAGTTGGACAATATCGGTGTCAAGACTTGGTCCTGGGGTTTAGTTTTTCTAGAAAGCAACGGAAAGTTGGCTCGGGCGAGACGGGAATGTAAGTACATGATTTATTTAATATATCAAAAAAAAGTACCGGTACAAACGAAAAGCACGCACAGTGGCGGAGAACAAACAATGAAACCAAAAGACTATAGCATTAATAAACAAAAACTTACTTGGCTTGGACAAAAATAGCAGCATGAAGGATGGACATGAAAACAAGTGTCAGGAATGTACGGAGCATAAATGTGAGATGTCGCCAGAACGACAAAATGAAAACAATGAACTTAAATACTATAGACATGATTAGTGAAAGCAGGTGCGTGACTCAAAACGTGAAACAGGTGCGTGACGTGACAGGTGAAAACTAATGGTTGCTATGGTGAAAAAAACAAAACAAAAGTGCACAAAAAGTCCAAAAACAAAACCGAACATGACTAAAACAAAGCATGATCACACAGACATGACAATCGGAATATCGGATATCGCCAAAAAGCCATTATTGGACATCCCTAGTTTTGGATGATACCACACATTCGGGTATCGATCCGATACCAAGTAGTTACAGGATCGTACATTGGTCATATTCAAAGTCCTCTTGTGTCCAGGGACATATTTCCTGAGTTTATAAATACAATGTAAATACAAAAAAAACGAAAGAAGATTTTGTGATGTTAAAAAATATCGATGTAATCATAGTAGTATCGACTCGATACACTATTGTAAATGGTATTATGACAGTGGATGTTATGTGTAGTTGTTTATATTGTAGCATCCCAGAAGAGTTGGTTCTGGGAATTAGTTCTGTAGTGTTTATGTTGTGTTGTGGTGCATATACTCTTCCAAAATGTGTTTGTCATTGTTGTTTAGTGTGGTTTCACTATATGGCACATGTTTATGACAGTGTTCATACTGCCACCCTTAGTGTGACATGTATGGCTGTTGAGTAAGTATGGGCTTCATTCGCTCGTGTGCAAAGTCAAGATAATTGTGTCATTAGTTCTTCATCGGCCACAAGGTAATCTTGGTTAGGCTTTGTTAATTATAGACTACATGATTTGTGACTTCTTTATCACGTAAAACGGTCCAAATCCGCCACAAAATTAACAACAACAAGATTGGTTTTTCAACAATGATTTTAAAGATTAAAAATTACCATCAATCCCACGTGGGTGCTCGGGCCCCGAAGGATCGGCGCCTATGGTTACAAGGTGCATTTGAGTAATACTTGTTCAGATTAGATAAAATAGAAAAAGTGATAGTCAGGAGGAATACCATCACACCAACAATGGTTACTTAGAAAGGTTTGGCTTGGGCAATGTGGTTTTAGTTCAAATCTAATAGCTTGTTCTCAAAATTGGGTCATCTGCAAAGCAAATGGGCTTTAAAGTCTGTACATATCTGACACAGATCTTTAGTGGTAAAAAGATAATCAGATTCACCTTCATTAAATCTCCTTAAAGGGGAACTGCATTTTTTGTTGTCTATCATTCACAATCCTTATGTGAGACAAGCACACATTTGTTTGTTTCTTTTTTATGCATTCTAACTCGTATATAAACTAGGGATGTCCGATAATGGCTATTTGCCAATATCCGATATTGTCCAACTCTTTAATTACCGATACCGATATCAGCCGATACTGATATCAACCGATATATACAGTCGTGTAATTTTATTATGCCTAATTTGGACAACCAGGTATGGTGAAGATAAAGTACTTAAAAAAATAAAATAAAAATAAGATAAATAAATTAAGAACATTTTCTTGAATAAAAAAAGAAAGTAAAACCATATAAAAACAGTTACATAGAAACTAGTAATTAATGAAAATTTGTAAACTTAACTGCTAAAGGTTAGTACAATTAGTGGACCAGCAGCACGCACAATCATGTGTGCTTACGGACTGTATCCCTTGCAGACTGTATTGATATATATTGATGTATAATGTAGGAACCAGAATATTAATAACAGATAAAAACAACCCTTTTGTGTGAATGAGTGTGAATGGGGGAGGGTTTTTTGGGGGGCTGGTGCACTAATTGTAAATGTATCTTGTGTTTTTTATGTTAATTTAATAATAAAAAAAAAAAAAACATACTGATAATGAAAAACAGATACCGATAATACTCGATATTACATTTTAACGCAGGCCGATATCGGACATCTCTAATATAAACACCTGTAAAAGTCAGCTAACAAAGGAGGTAAACAGATTTGCCCCATTCCGCCGATAAAGCGCTCTAAAAAACATCCAAAAAACGAGTATATAAACAAATTATATTATGTAGAAACAGCCATATTCATAAGAATATGAAATATTTACGTATTTTGCTTATTCTATGCATGCGACAGAGCATTTTTTTAAATAGTAACAATTACTACTAATCATGGCAGACTTTATAAGAGCCAACGACTACTTTGGGACAAATGATGATCCAGAACCTTATCTTTTTGAGCCCCGAATATAAAGAGGCTGAGCCACAAACTCACAAAGTTGAGTTTTTAGCAAATCCAGCAAGTAGCACTATTGCTAAGTGCTAAACAGTAAATAAAAAAATACGAACATAATAAAACAATCACTTACTGTACAATGTCTACTCTCACTGGAATGTCGACTGATGGGGTGTGTATATCTTCCCATTTAGATGAAGAGTTAATCATAATCTTCACACAGGTAAAAAAAATAAATATATATATATATATACACATATATATATATATATATATATATTTTTTTGTGTGTCTTTCTCGCCATCTTCGGGGTATAACTTGAATGTCAAAGTTGACCAACTTCTCGGTTTATGGCCACGACCTTCTACTATACAAGCGAAAGACATGATTTAAAATCTAGAATGAACTTTTCCCAGCTCAGAGGCGTTGCAGCAGTTCACCAGCTCAGTATGCCAATGGCTGCATAAGCTAGTTACCTCTCCGTGACCAAGGCACGGCGGAAGAGCTCGGTTGGTAGAGTGGCCGTGCCAGCAACTTGGGGGTTCCAGGGTCGATTCCCGCTTCCGCCATCCTAGTCACTGCCGTTGTGTCCTTGGGCAAGACACTTTACCCACCTGCTCCCAGTGCCACCCACACAGGTTTAAATGTAACTTAGATATTGGGTTTCACTATGTAAAGCGCTTTGAGAAAAGCGCTATATAAATATAATTCACTTCACTAAAAGTAGTTCCTCTGCATTAGAGCTTATAATAACAATATTGCTAATACTTGGTTAATATTCAGGTCACAGCATGTAAATGGAGTATTGTTGGCGGCTTTTGGATGTTTTTTTAGAGGGCTTTATGCATACTTGCCAACCCTCCCGAATTTTCCGGGAGACTCCCGAAATTCAGCGCCTCTCCCGAAAAGCTCCCGGGACAAATATTCTCCCGAAAATCTCCTGATTTTCAGCCGGAGCTGGAAGCCACGCCCCCTCCAGCTCCATGTGGACCTGAGTGAGGACAGCCTTTTTTCATGACGGGAGGACAACAGGGTGACAAGAACTAAATCATACAGACTAGAGATAAATTGTATTAATTAAATATATTTATTAATTAAAAAAAAAAAAAAAAAAATACATTTTTACTATATTTTGCTAAAAACATCAAAATTAATTGTATTTTTATTTGTATTTTTTCGTGACTCCAGCCATAGAATTATACATTAAAATAAACATATTTCAAATAATTGATTTTAAATTATCATAAAAATTCATTTAAAATGACCATATTTAATTATTAAAATAATTGCTTGTTTATCAACAACTTTAGCATTTTATTCATTACATTTTGAAACTCTCAGAAGCCAAGTTATGTTATATTCCTTAATATTTATTTATGCAAGTTTGAAGTATTAATTATCTAAACACAGCTTTGTTTGCATATTTTCAGGATGTAGATTATATATATATATATATATATATATATGTATGAAATACTTGACTTGGTGAATTCTAGCTGTCAATATACTCCTCCTCTCTTAACCACACCCCCAACCACGCCCCGCCCCACCCCCCACCACGCCCCCACCCCCCACCTCCCGAAATCGGAGGTCTCAAGGTTGGCAAGTATGGCTTTATGGGGGCAATATATTACTCCCATCAGCTTCACTGTTAGCCACTTCATACTTGCCGTATATTACAAATTAGAATGCATGAAAACAAAAGACAGATTTGGCCTTGTCCTACGTAGGGCTGTGAATGATAGGAAAAGTGCATTTACCCTTTAATCTTACAATAGGACACAATTAAAAACAATATTTTCAAAATATTGTTTTTACGTTGAGAAAGTACGGAATAAAAGTGTGTTAACTCTTTTAACAGTTAAACAGGAATTGCCATGTTACAATTGTCAAAATCATAGTTGAGACTGAATTAACAGTGCCTCCTTCATGTTGCCTATTAATTGATTATTATGCTTACGCTGATGCTGTCATCCATGCCTTCACACAATGTGTGTAACCCGATGACATTTGCCATGTTGTCAACCTGGACAACTTGCCACTCCGTGTATTTATTTTTTCTACTCGCTGACAGTTGCTTCAGACAAATGCTGAAAAGAAGGTCATGTGTTGACATTTGCAGTGGGAGTCAGGCTACTACGGAGTGACACTTATACAGACGACACAAGACTGGGTTTAGGACACCTGGAAGCCCCGGGTCATGGTGGGGCCTCACAATTGTTCCCGGCCTGCTCTGCTTGCATGCATATATATATATATATATATATATATATATATATATATATACTTGGTCTATCAAAGTTTCCGCATTGATGCACGCCATTAAACACAGATTAATCACGCTATTTATTTTGACTGCACATGCTCCTTTACCTTAAAACAGTGTTTTTCAACCTTTTCTGAGCCAAGGCACATTTTTTTCATTGAAAAAATCTCAAGGCACACCACCAGCAGAAAATATTTAAAAAAAAAATGAAACTCAGCAGCCGATATTGACAATAAAAAGTTGTTCTCGCAATTGTTGGATATGAATTCAAACCATAACCAACCATTCATCACTATAACTCTTGTCTCAAAGTAGGTGTACTGTCACCACCTGTCACATCGCGCCGTGACTTATTTGGAGTTTTTTAGTGTTTTCCTGTGTGTAGTGTTTTAATTATTGTCTTGCACTCCTATTTAGTTGTTGATTGTCATGTCATGTACGGATGTACAAACCCCGTTTCCATATGAGTTGGGAAATTGTGTTAGATGTAAATATAAACGGAATACAATGATTTGCAAATCATTTTCAACCAATATTCAATTGAATGCACTACAAAGACAAGATATTTGATGTTCAAACTCATAAACTTTATTTTTATTTGCAAATAATTAACTTAGAATTTCATGGCTGCAACACCTGCCAAAGTAGTTGGGAAAGGGCATGTTCACCACTGTGTTACATGGCCTTTCCATTTAACAACACTCAGTAAACGTTTGGGAACTGAAGAGACACATTTTTTAAGCTTCTCAGGTGGAATTCATTCCCATTCTTGCTTGATGTACAGCTTAAGTTGTTCAACAGTCCGGGGGTCTCCGTTGTGGTATTTTAGGCTTCATATTACGCCACACATTTTCAATGGGAGACAGGTCTGGACTACAGGCAGGCCAGTCTAGTACCCGCACTCTTCTACTATGAAGCCACGTTGATGTAACACGTGGCTTGGTATTGTCTTGCTGAAATAAGCAGGGGCATCCATGGTAACGTTGCTTGGATGGCAACATATGTTGCTCCAAAACCTGTATGTACCTTTCAGCATTAATGGCACCTTCACAGATGTGTAAGTTACCCATGTCTTGGGCACTGATACACCCCATACCATCACAGATGCTGGCTTTTCAACTTTGCGCCTATAACAATCCGGATGGTTCTTTTCCTCTTTGGTCCGGAGGACACAACGTCCACAGTTTCCAAAAATAATTTGAAATGTGGACTCGTCAGACCACAGAACACTTATCCACTTTGTATCAGTCCATCTTAGATGAGCTCAGGCCCAGCAAAGCCGACAGCGTTTCTGAGTGTTGTTGATAAACGGTTTTCGCCTTGCATAGGAGAGTTTTAACTTGCACTTACAGATGTAGCGACCAACTGAAGTCCTTATAGTGGGTTTCTGAAGTGTTCCTGAGCCCATGTGGTGATATCCTTTACACACTGATGTCGCATGTTGATGCAGTACAGCCTGAGGGATCAAAGGTCACGGGCTTAGCTGCTTTCGTGCAGTGATTTCTCTAGATTCTCTGAACCCTTTGATGATATTACGGACCGTAGATGGTGAAATCCCTAAATTCCTTGCAATAGCTGGTTGAGAAAGGCTTTCCTTAAACTGTTCAACAATTTGCTCACGCATTTGTTGACAAAGTGGTGACCCTCGCCCCATCCTTGTTTGTGAATGACTGAGCATTTCATGGAATCTACTTTTATACCCAATCATGGCACCCACCTGTTCCCAATTTGCCTGTTCACCTGTGGGATGTTCCAAATAAGTGTTTGATGAGCATTCCTCAACTTTATCAGTATTTATTGCCACCTTTCCCAACTTCTTTGTCACGTGTTGCTGGCATCAAATTCTAAAGTTAATGATTATTTGCAAAAAAAAAAAAAAATGTTTATCAGTTTGAACATCAAATATGTTGTCTTTGTAGCATATTCAACTGAATATGGGTTGAAATTTTTTGCAAATCATTGTATTCCGTTTATATTTACATGCAACACAATTTCCCAACTCATATGGAAACAGGGTTTGTACTTTGTGGACGCCGTCTGCTGCTCCACACAAAGTCTTTGCTGATGATCAGCATTCTGTTTTTGTTTACTTTGCAGCCAGTTCAGTTTTAGCTTCGTTCTGCATAGCCATCCTTAAGCTTCAATGCCTTTTCTTAGGGGCACTTGCCTTTTGTTTATTTTTGGTTTCAGCATTAGATACATTTTTACCTGCACACTGTCTCCCGCTGTCGTCTGCATATTGTGATCACCACAAACCATGTTCCCGACATCTACAAGGCAGGTAGCTACCTTCTGCCACCTACTGATATGGAAGAGTATTACATGGTTACTCTGCCGATTTCTAGACAGCACAGACACTCAACAATGGCACATTATTTGTGGATTATAATTACTGGTTTGCAAAAAATATTTTTAACACAATTAGGTGAAATGACATAATATCCCACGGCACATCAGACTGTGTGTGCAGGGTTACTTGAAAGGCAGAGTGGGTTGTTATACGTTCTGTAATAAGGTTAGTGTCAGTGCAACGATGAGTGAGAGTACGACTTGTGTCTGGCTGTAGCTATTGATTATTTTAGTTATCGAGCAATCTATCAATTAATGTGTTTGATTAATCGAGTACAGTCCAAACTTGATTCACAAAGCCTCCATTTGCGTCCTTTTTGGTTTACGAACGTTTACATTGCGCAAAATGTGCCTCTGTGTGCAAACAATGTCTGAGCAACCGAACACTTCATTCATTTATTCATTCATTTTGTGTGTCGCTGAAAGCCTTAGGGGGCTACCATTGTGATGACATCACTTCCTGTACAATAGACATTTTGAAGAAGTGGGGCCCCCTACGTCACATCCTGTACACACCTGCGTGGCCATTTTCGAAAAGGTTCGAGACTAGCGGCACTTCTGACGGGTTTATTTCCACAATTGTCATACTTGAGCTGTGTCGGCCTGTCTTACAGATCACTTTGCGTAATCAGAAGCATTTTAAATGTGTCCAAACTCGCTGTACAGCTTCAGGTTGATAGACAACCAATGAGCTAGGATTTTAGCTACATAGTTAGCGTCCGGCTTGTTGCACCTTCACTTTGAGGCAGTGACGTGCGGTGAGGTTCATGGCTGGTGAGGCACTGACTTCATCAGTCATATTTGCAAACATATGAACCCTAAAGAGTATCTTATTCACCATTTGATTGGCAGCAGTTAACGAGTTATGTTTAAAAGCTCATACCAGCATTATTTACACCTACAAACTGTAGCACACAAAAAAGCACATTTAATAAAAAAACGTTATTATGATCTTACCTTTACTTATAAATGAAGTCCATGTGCCGCTCCTGAATAAAAGCATCGATAACTTGTTTATAGAAGTTTTCCTTATCTTTCTTGAGTTTTAAAAGTCTCTCTGTCTCGATGGAGATCTTCCTTTGATTATTACCTCCTGCTTGGATTGAAAGTCCAGTTTAGAAAACTGTTTTATTTTAGATATGTAATCCTCCATGTTAATAGTCCAGGCCAGAGAGGAAAAAATAAACGATCCCTGCTAACTGTAGCTTGTTGTCACTTCTTCTGCAGCCGAGTAGTCGCAAGAATAATCCCTGGGATCACCCTCTACCACCAGGAGGCGGGAGAACTGCGTGCCTCTCCCAGTGAGTCTTCGCAGCCGTTTTATGATTGCTCAGCACAAGAAATACGTTACACACATACAGTTGTTGACAAAATACACTGTACATTATATACCTCAGCTAACTAAACTATAGAAATGTATAATATAATTCATTTAGCAATACGGTCTCACTGCACAGCAGGCCAGCAGTTAGCTGAGTCATTGCGCAATCCATGGTGAGGCTCAACTGACTGCTGACTCACCGCAAGTCTCTTCTCAGTATTTGAACGGCAAATGTGAAAATTCCGCGATTTTGAATAAAAATAATCTAAAACTGGTAAAGTTAAATGGAAAATAACTTTATATTATAATCACTGGATACATATAACAATTTAATATTTTTTTTTTCTTTTTACATTTTTTTCCTTTCCATGATGGCACGTGAGGCTCTGCCTCACCTGCCTCCCCTGACTGCACGTCACTGCTTTGAGGATATTATTAGCGAAGGGGGCTAACCTGTCTTACTTGTTGATAAAATATGTTAGTGTACTTGACTATCGGTCATGATTTTTAATTACTATTTTTTTAGGACAAAATGTTGACAATAAATATGGCGTTGCTTCAGTGACGTGCAGTCACTGGAGGCAGGTGAGGCCCCATCATGGAAAGAAAAAAAAATGTAAAAAGAAAAAAATGTAATTCAATTGTTATATGTATCCAGTGATTATACTATAAAGTTATTTTCCATTTAACTTCACCAGTTTTAGATTATTTTTATTCAAAATCGCTGAATTTTCACATTTGCCGTTCAAATACTGAGAAGAGACTTGCGGTGATCAGCAGCCAGTTGAGGCACGTCACTCAGTGCCTCAACATGGATTGCGCAATGACTCTGCTAACTGCTGGCCTGCTGTGCAGTGAGACCGTATTGCTATATGAATTATATTATACATTTCCATATTTTAGTTAGCTGAGGTATATAATGTACAGTGTATTTTGTCAACAACTGTATGTGTGTAACGTATTTCTTGTGCTGAGCAATCATAAAACTGCTGCGAAGACGCACTGTGTGATGCTCGCAGTAATCCCGCCTCCTGGTGCCGGTTAATGCACCCCCGCGCAGAATGCACCCCCCGACGGGAGCGCCACACCAACCAAAGCCCACACCCAAACCCTCCACGTGCAAGACCGAATCCACCCAAAAAAGTCACTTAACAAGAAGCCAAAAAGTGCAAAAACAACAATGCTCGCGCCGGAGGAGCCGAGAACGACTGCAGGGACACAACATTAGGTACACCTGCAGACTGCAGCACGGATTTCATATTTCATTCATTCACAACTCCTCCAACACGAACACCACTGTTCCCGCACTTATAAGTAAAGGTAAGACCATAATAAAGTTTTTTTCATTAAATGGGCTTTTTTGTGTGCTACAGTTTGTATGTGTAAAGTTAAAGTTAAGTTAAAGTACCAATGATTGTCACACACACACTCGGTGTGGTGAAATTTGTTCTCTGCATTTGACCCATCCCCTTGATCACCCTCTGGGAGGTGAGGGGAGCAGTGGGCAGCAGCGGCGCCGCGCCCGGGAATAATTTTTGGTGATTTAACCCCCAATTCCAACCCTTGATGCTGAGTGCCAAGCAGGGAAGAATGCTGGTATGAGCTTTTAAACATAACCCGTTAACTGCTGTCAATCAAATGGTGAATAAGATACTCTTTAAGGTTCATATGTTTGTAAATCTGACTGTGATGAAGTCAGTGCCTCACCAGCCATCAACCTCACCGCACGTCACTGCGTTGTTTCTATAACTTACATCACTGTGAAAGAAACTGTGTTCATTACAAGAGTGACCTGATATTAGTTGGAGGTGTATATTGGTATTGGTTGTTATCAGTTTAGTGCATGAAGTTCTGGACAACATTAAAAATCAATACTGGGCAATTCCAATACTAAGGTAAGTGTGTATACATAACACATGAAGATGGGAGGAACTTTTGTGCAAAATGTCATAAATACATTAGTGGTTAGAGTGTAGGTTGTGAGTTCAAACCTCAGCCGAGTCATACCAAAGACTATAAAAAGGGGACCCATTACCTCCCTGCTTGACTCTCAACATCAAGGGTTGGAATTGGGGGTTAAACCACCAAAAAATTATTCCCGGGCGCGGCCACCGCTGCTGCTCACTGCTCCCCTCACCTCCCAGGGGGTGAACAAGGGGATGGGTCAAATGCAGAGGACAAATGTCACCACACCTAGTGTGTGTGCGACAATCATTGGTACTTTCACTTTAAAAGTCTTCAATTATGCAGATATGTGTTTTCAATGGAAGCTTGTTTTCGCCACTAAAAAAAATATATACCCCAATGGTAAGTCATAATTAGGACCTACAAGTCATAAATGTTACATAAAAAGTCAAACATAGTTAGATAAAAGTCTAAATTACGAGATACAATGTCAAAATGATGCGGTAAGTCAAAATGATGCGATCAAATGAGAAATGTGAGATAAAGTCAAAATTGTGGAATAAAAAGTCAAAATCATGAGATAAGAAGTTATGATTGTGAGATAAAAAGTAGAAATCATGTGGTGAGAAGTCATGATTATGAGATAAAGAGTCGAAATCATGTCATAAGAAGTCATGATTATGAGATAAAAAGTCGAAATCATGAGTGGAGAAAGTCCTAATTATCACATTGAAAGTCAAATTTATGAAATATAAAGTGGAAATTATGCGTTAAGAAAGTCAAAATTATGAGTGTACAGCCCTTACCTTTGGGCTGATACTGAGGTCGACTGTGTTGACCAGTTTGACACGTGCAAATGATAGAATGTCCAGTACTGTAGTTTTGTGTTTGGATATGACAATCCATTGATTTTATGCTATCCAAACTAAATCAAATGTAGGCTATATAACAAAGTATGCTGACCTGGAATGGCACATTGTCACAGCATTGTCACGGCAAGACACGACACGGTCGAAAACTGCTTGTCCTCCAATCGCCCTGCCCGTGCTCACACCTGAACCCAATTTAAGGAGGCTACCATGGTAACCGCACCATAGCAACACTTCCTGGTTCTTAACAGGAAGTGGGCGGAGCAATCTGCCGAAAAGGAAATTCAACATGAGCTGAGACCAGCAATCAAGTAGAGAAAATAAAATAAAAACAATATAAACAAATAAGGAAATTTGGTTCCAACAATGGGAATGAGATATAACGTTGACATGAGATACAAACTGTGCATGTGCTGCAGTGTTTTCAGGTTCTTCACTTCTCACTCTGCTGGCTAATTTGGGCTTTTTATCTCATTTTTATCTCACAATCATGACTTTCTTATCTAATATATATATATGACTTTTTATCTCAAAACTATGGTTTACCATGAGGGTAACAGGCTACCATAGTTTCCATGTGTAAGTCTGAAACAATAATGTGTTATTATATTAGATAGATCAGTGGTTCTCAACCTTTTTTCAGTGATGTACCCCCTGTGAACATTGTTTTAATTCAAGTACCCCCTAATCAGAGCAAAGCATTTTTGGTTGAAAAAAAGAGATAAAGAAGCACTATGTCATCAGTTTCTGATTTATTAAATTGTATAACAGTGCAAAATATTGCTCATTTGTAGTGGTCTTTTTTTAACTATTTGGAAAAAAAGATATAAAAATAACTAAAAACTTGTTGAAAAATAAACAAGTGATTCAATTATAAATAAAGATTTCTACACATAGAAGTAATCATCAACTTAAAGTGCCCTCTTTAGGGATTGTATTAGAGATCCATCTGGATTCATGAACTTAATTCTAAACATTTCTTCACAAAAAAAGGAAATCTTTAACATCAATATTTATGGAACATCCATCCATCCATCCATCTTCTTCCGCTTATTTGAGGTCGGGTCGTGGGGGCAGCAGCCTAAGCAGGGAAGCCCAGACTTCCCTCTCCCCAGCCACTTCGTCCAGCTCTTCCTGTGGGACCCCGAGGCGTTCCCAGGCCAGCCGGGAGACATAGTCTTCCCAACGTGTCCTGGGTCTTCCCCGCGGCCTCCTACCGGTCGGACGTGCCCTAAACACCTCCCTAGGGAGGCGTTCGGGTGGCATCCTGACCAGATGCCCGAACCACCTCATCTGGCTCCTCTCGATGTGGAGGAGCAGCGGCTTTACTTTGAGCTCCCCCCGGATGGCAGAGCTTCTCACCCTATCTCTAAGGGAGAGCCCCGCCACCCGGCGGAGGAAACTCATTTCGGCCGCTTGTACCCGTGATCTTCGGTCATAACCCAAAGCTCATGACCATAGGTGAGGATGGGAACGTAGATCGACCGGTAAATTGAGAGCTTTGCCTTCCGGCTCAGCTCCTTCTTCACCACAACAGATCGATACAGCGTCCGCATTACTGAAGACGCCGCACCGATCCGCCTGTCGATCTCACGATCCACTCTTCCCTCACTCGTGAACAAGACTCCGAGGTACTTGAACTCCTCCACTTGGGGCAAGATCTCCTACCCAACCCGGAGATGGCCCTCCACCCTTTTCCGGGCGAGAACCATGGACTCGGACTTGGAGGTGCTGATTCTCATCCCAGTCGCTTCACACTCAGCTACGAATCGATCCAGTGAAAGCTGAAGATCCTGGCCAGATGAAGCCATCAGGACCACATCATCTGCAAAAAGCAGAGACCTAATCCTGCAGCCACCAAACCAGATCCCCTCAACGCCTTGACTGCGCCTAGAAATTATGTCCATAAAAGTTATGAACAGAATCGGTGACAAAGGGCAGCCTTGGCGGAGTCCAACCCTCACTGGAAACGTGTCCGACTCACTACCGGCAATGCGGACCAAGCTCTGGCACTGATCATACAGGGAGCGGACTGCCACAATCAGACAGTCCGATACCCCATACTCTCTGAGCACCCCCCACAGGACTTCCCGAGGGACACGGTCGAATGCCTTCTCCAAGTCCACAAAACACATGTAGACTGGTTGGGCAAACTCCCATGCACCATCAAGGACCCTGCCGAGAGTATAGAGCTGGTCCACAGTTCCACGACCAGGACGAAAACCACACTGTTCCTCCTGAATCCGAGGTTCGACTATCCGGCGTAGCCTCATCTCCAGTACACCTGAATAGACCTTACCGGGAAGGCTGAGGAGTGTGATCCCACAATAGTTAGAACACACCCTCCGGTTCCCCTTCTTAAAGAGAGGAACCACCACCCCGGTCTGCCAATCCAGTGGTATTTATGGAACATGTTCACAAAAAATCTAGCTGTCAACACATTGTTGCATTTCTTTTCACAGTTCTTTTTGACAGACATTTTAGTGAGAAACCAGAGCTTGTGCTTCACTGAGTTTATGAACTTACATTCATATTTTGTTGAAGTATTATTCAATAAATATATTTATAAAGGATTTTTGTATTGTTGCTATTTTTAGAATATTTAAAAAAAATCTCACGTACCCCTTGGCATACCTTCAAGTACCCCCAGGGGTATGCGTACCCCCATTTGAGAACCACTGAGATAGATTGATGGCATGGCAAACGAAAAAAAAAGCAAGTCAGGAAAAAATACTGCATACATATGAAAGTGCTTCCTTAAATTGCAAAACTCAAGGTTATTTATTCGCAGCTAAAAACCCAGGAAGGCGCGACGAAGTGGAAAATCTATTTTTCATTGGGGTTTTTTATCTTGTAATAAAAAGGACAGGAGAGATGGGTGCGTCGGAAGCAGCAAAGGCCTTCAGCAGTGATAAATGTGTGTTTGCATGTATATATCTGGAGGGGGGAACGAGGGCCGAGTGCTGGGGGGGCTGATTTTATGCCGCTGGGTGAGCTTATCCAGAGGATCTGTTCTGCTTCAAGGGAATGAGGCAAAGAGGTCCGATATGAATAGTGTGCCACACACTTGCTCAACGATGCGCGCACACACACACACACACACACACACACACACACACACACACACACACACACACACACACACACACAAGCCAGGACTCTGTCAGCCTGACCTACCGCTGAGCGTACCAGCACCCCTCTCCAAAAATCTGAGCTCCAATAACAAACTCCACTGGCTCTTCTGATTGGTGGTGACAAATACTCTCTGCAAAGTGGCCACGGGTAATGTCGGCCAAAGAGGGTTTGACGGCCTGTCAACTCGACTCCATGTCACTGCGTTAGTGCATATGCATGTCCACGTGTCACAGTATGCACTGACATGTGGACATGCATTTGTATATGTATGTATGTGTTTGGAAATGGAAAATCACACGAGAGTATTCATATTCTGCATTCGGAAAAAAAAAAGGTGGAACACAATATTGATATCACAATGCATACTTTTTTTGCTTACGATTTGAATCCATTTGGGATGTACACTATATTGCCAAAAGTATTTGGCCACCTGCCTTGACTCACATATGAACTTGAGGTGCCATCCCATTCCAAACCCATAGGGTTCAATATGATGTCGGTCCACCTTTTGCAGCTATTACAGCTTCAGCTCTTCTGGGAAGGCTGTCCACAAGGTAGTGTGTTTATAGGAATTTTCCACCATTCTTCCAAAAACGCATTGGTGAGGTCACACACATTGGTCGAGAAGGCCTGGCTCTCGGTCTCCGTTCTAAATTCATCCCAAAGGGGTTCTATCACGTTCAAGTCAGGACTCTGTGCAGGCCAGTCAAGTTCATCCACACCATACTCCATACTTGCCAACCCTCCCGAATTTTCCGGGAGACTCCCGAAATTCAGCGCCTCTACCGAAAACCTCCCGGGACAAATATTCTCCCGAAAATCTCCCAATTTTCAGCCGGAGCTGGAGGCCACGCCCCCTCCAGCTCCATGCGGACCTGAGTGAGGACAGCCTTTTTTCACAACGGGAGGACAACAGGGTGACAAGAACTAAATCATCCAGACAAGAGATAAATTGTATTATTATGTTTATCTTACCTAAAAATAAATATATTTATTAATAAAAAATTAAAAAAACTAAATAAATTTTTACTCTATTTTGCTAAAAACATCAACATTTATTGTATTTTTATTTGTATTTTTTCTGACTCCTTATTACATCCAGGCATTAGAATTATACATTAAAATAGACATATTTGAAATAATTAATTTTAAATTATCATAATATTTCATTTAAAATGACCATATTTAATTATTAAAATAATTGCTTGTTTATCAACAACTTTAGCATTCTATTCATTACATTTTGAAGCTCTCAGAAGCCAAGTTACGTTATATTCCTTAAGATTTATGTATGCAAGTTTGAAGTATCAATTATCCAAACACAGTTTTGTCTGCATATTTCAGGATATATATATATATATATATATATATATATATATATATATATATATATATATATATATATATATATATATATGTATGAAATACTTGACTTGGTGAATTCTAGCTGTCAATATACTCCTCCCCTCTTAACCACGCCCCCAACCACGAACTGCCCCACCCCCGACAACGCCCCCACCACCCACCTCCCGAAATCGGAGGTCTCAAGGTTGGCAAGTATGCCATACTCTGTCATCCATGTCTTTATGGACATTGCTTTGTGCATTGGTGCATTGGGGTTCTGGGTATTTGTTCTGTTGTGTTTATGTTGTGTTACGGTGCGGATGTTCTCCCGAAATGTGTTTGTCATTCTTGTTTGGTGTGGGTTCACAGTGTGGCGCCTATTTGTAATAGTGTTAAAGTTGTTTATACGGCCACCCTCAGTGTGACCTGTATGGCTATTGATCAAGTATGTCTTGCATTCACTTATGTGTGTGTAAAAGCCGCATGTATTATGTGAATGGGCCGGCACGCTGTTTGTATGGAGGAAAAGCGGACGTGACTACAGGTTGTATAGGACGCTAAAGGCAGTGCCTTTAAGGCAGGCCTCCAATATTGATGTCCGGGTGGAAATCGGGAGAAATTCTGGAGAATTGTTGCCAAGGGAGATATTCGGGAGGAGCACTGAAATTCGGGAGTCTCCCGGGAAAACCGGGAGGGTTGGCAATTATGCTGCTCGGCCATGGAAATCCGTTCCATGAAGCTCTCTGCGTATTGTACGTGGGCTAATTGGAAGGTCACATGTCGTTTGCAGCTCTGTAGCAACCGACTGTGCAGAAAGTCGGTGACCTCTTTGCACTATGCGCTTCAGTATCCGCTGACCCCTTTCTGTCAGTTTACGTGGCCTAACACTTCGTGGCTGAGTTGCTGTTGTTCCCAAACTCTTCCATTTTCATATAATAAAGCCGACAGTTGAATGGATGGGTGGCCAAATACTTTGGGCAATATAGTGTAACATTATGAAAATTTAATAGCAGGATTGTTGTGACTAAAATGAACAGGCTTATCATAGTTATCACAGCTTTGATAAATGTGCTCAAGAAGTACTTCTACACACACTGAAATATTTTAACCAAGAACAAATAAATACAATATACTTTCTTTGCAAAAGAAACATTCAACATTGTTTTGGCTATTTGACTGTGTTGGCTGCAACAATTTGCCAATTATATTGATTGATTTGATTAGGGTGAAAAAAGAAAACTTTAAATTATATTCTGTTGCTTGATTAATCGTTTAATAAGTGTAACTGAGTAAAATTGTTCAAATCTGGACCACATTTCCGCAGGGCTGCTGCGATAGAGCATACATGAGAGCGGTGGCGTGTTGGTGTCGTGATCTGTGTGGCGGCGAACAGCAAACAGTTTTTTTAATTTGAATTAAAGCACAAAGTTTAAAAGTGCACTTACAATGTTGATGATATACATTTATTATAAATAAAGAACACATTTTATGGCAAGCAAAAACATTTTTAGTGTATTTAGAATATTTTCCCTAAAATACGCATTGAGGTTATGAAGTGTGTTTTTTCCATTTACTCGATTAATCGAACAAACTAATTCATAGATGACTCGATTACTAAATTAATTAATGGCTACAGTCCTATTTGAGTGTTTAAATATCCTGATCCGCTTTAATTTGTAAAGGTTTTAGAGTGTTTTTTTTTCTTTTAATAGTAAAGGCAAAAAGGGTAGTGCGCTTTCGGTTTATGTGACGTCAAGAAAGTTCACTTCCTATAGATGGATCACTCTGCTAAAAGTGCACAACATGTAGGTTTAATGTGAAAAATTTAATATTTTAGTTGCTCAAGCAGCAATATGTTTGTACAAGTTTAGATTGGGTTTCATTGTTTCTTAGTGAGGAAAGTCGATAATGTCTCTTGTATTCATGTTAGCATTTAAGAAAGCATGTCCATAGGTTTATTAATGTGTGGTGTTTTTAGATTACTTTAATTAAAAATGGTAATATTGACGTCATTTCTTAACTATAAGTCCCTACATTTTAAACCCTGCACTTTATACAATGCTGCGGCTAATTTATGAATGTTTCCGGGTTAACAAGCTTCAAATGTCACCAATAAATTCAGCTTCATCTTATCAGATAAGTGAAACTGCCAAACAGGTCACCAGTTAAATTGTTCACATTAAAACAAACATACTTACACAATCATTCAGTCAGCCATTCAGCGTGTAATGGACTCACCATCGTCATGGAAAAAAACAAAAAAAAATGAACACAACGCAGCCCAAAAGATGAAGAAGATTAGACCAGAGATCCCCAAACGTTTTGACTCGGGGCTGCATTGGGTTAAAAAAAATTGTCCGGGGGCCGGGCTGTACAGTATATATATATATATATATATATATATATATATATATATATATATATATATATATATATATATATATATGTATATTGCGAGTGCGATGATGTCACGTTATCGATGGGAAAACGCATTTTTAGACAATATGATTTGCCTGAGCGGCTTGGAGACACCAAGAGTAACAAGCGGTAGAAAATGGATTAGAAGGAACAGATTTTAGAAAATAATAATAATTAAAAAAAAAAAGTTATTTATATATATATATATATATATATATATATATATATATATATATATATATGTTTTTTATTTGTTATGTTTTTTTTTAATTTGGGACTTACGGCGGGCCGGAATTTGGACGCTGGCGGGCCGGAATTTGGGGACCCCTGGATTGGACCATTGATTAAGTAAACGGCCGCATCCCGGAGTGGAAATCAACTACTACAAACGGACCCTGACAGACCGAAGAAAAAGCCCCAAAACCATAGGCGACCCGCCTCGAGACGCAAGTGGAAGCAAAAACGAGGCAGAAAAAACACTAGACGAAGCAACCGAGTCATTTCAACTCAGACACCAAAGAAGACGACCCCATTGAATTTTGAGGACCAGTCATAGACAATTTAGAGTGAAAACCACATTTTATTTTCACTCGCATACAAAACATTCTAACTTGGATTGTTTCCCTGGCTTCGAGACTCTCCCGAAGGACATTGCGGCGAAGACACAACCGACTCCCTTCTTGTCTCTCATGGAGACACACCTGTTGTTGTTGACTTTGGACTAGCGACTTCACGACATCAAGGCCGTGGAACAAAGATAAGCGGCAGGCTTACACACACACACATGCATCCACAAAAAATATACACCACACATAGACCCCCCACCTCCCATCTAACGCCCTTGACGCAAATCCCTTAGGGGTGATGGACGGATGGGCAGCGCCTGAAGAGATGCAGCCGTTCCACCGTGGCACCCACTCCCTCCCCTCTGTTGCTAGTCTCGAGATGTACGTTGTAATATGTATATGTGCTTTACTATGAAGGTTTTTTTTACCCACTCCAGACTGGGCCTCCTTAGGAGCCCAGTCTAGATTGTATTTCTTTACTCATCCTTCCTTAGCGTTTACCTTTTTCCAATTTTTTACAGGGGGGCCTATTGGCGACCCATCAGCGTTCCTGTTCTGTAACCCTGTACACTGTTTGTTTGTCTAATCTTGAACGGGTTTGTGCTGAAAACAAAGTTTTGTTGTACTTGTGCAATGACAATACCATACCATACCATACCAACTTTATTATATATAGCAGCCCTTTGAGACACTTGTGATTTAGGGCTATATAAATAAATATTGATTGATTGATTGATTATTTATAAAGCCCTTTAAAAACAAGCACAGTTGAAAAACAAAGGGCTGTACACCACAAAGAAATAGAGGCAAAGGACAGACTAAAATAAATTATATAAAGACCTACCTATTGTACAGAAGGGGAGAGAAGATGTGGCTCTCCAGTAGGCTAGTGTAGGTCGTGTTGAAGGCACTGTCTTTTTGTAAAATTGTGAATATACACTGTGTACATATTTCATGTTTCAATGTGTACAATTGCGGCTAATAGACGTGGTGCAGCCAACATATGTGCAAAATAAAATGTGTCCCAAAATGTGCGGCTTAAATCTAGGTACGCTCCACAGTCCGTAAATTACCGTAACCATCCAAAGTTTTACAGCAAGTTTATCATTAGTCCATCCATCCATCCATCCATCTTCTTCCGCTTATCCGAGGTCGGGTCGCGGGGGCAGCAGCCTAAGCAGGGAAGCCCAGACCTCCCTCTCCCCAGCCACTTCGTCCAGCTCCTCCCGGGGGATCCCAGGCGTTCCCAGGCCAGCCGGGAGACATAGTCTTCCCAACGTGTCCTGGGTCTTCCCCGTGGCCTCTTACCGGTCGGACGTGCCCTAAACACCTCCCGAGGGAGGCAATCGGGTGGCATCCTGACCAGATGCCCGAACCACCTCATCTGGCTCCTCTCGATGTGGAGGAGCAGCGGCTTTACTTTGAGCTCCCCGCGGATGACAGAGCTTCTCACCCTATCTCTAAGGGAGAGCCCTGCCACCCGGCGGAGGAAACTCATTTCGGCCGCTTGTACACGTGATCTTGTCCTTTCGGTCATAACCCAAAGCTCATGACCATAGGTGAGGATGGGAACGTAGATCGACCGGTAAATTGAGAGCTTTGCCTTCCGGCTCAGCTCCTTCTTCACCACAACGGATCGATACAGCGTCCGCATTACTGAAGATGCCGCACCGATCCGCCTGTCGATCTCACGATCCACTCTTCCCTCACTCGTGAACAAGACTCCGAGGTACTTGAACTCCTCCACTTGGGGCAGGGTCTCCTCCCCAACCCGGAGATGGCACTCCACCCTTTTCCGGGCGAGAACCATGGACTCGGACTTGGAGGTGCTGATTCTCATCCCAGTCGCTTCACACTCGGCTGCGAACCGATCCAGCGAGAGCTGAAGATCCTGGCCAGATGAAGCCATCAGGACCACATCATCTGCAAAAAGCAGAGACCTAATCCTGCAGCCACCAAACCGGATCCCCTCAACGCCTTGACTGCGCCTAGAAATTCTGTCCATAAAAGTTATGAACAGAATGGGTGACAAAGGGCAGCCTT
Source organism: Nerophis lumbriciformis (assembly GCF_033978685.3). Classification (NCBI taxonomy): domain Eukaryota; kingdom Metazoa; phylum Chordata; class Actinopteri; order Syngnathiformes; family Syngnathidae; genus Nerophis; species Nerophis lumbriciformis. Next base: position 15,078,130 of record NC_084548.2, read on the forward strand.
GGCGGAGTCCAACCCTCACTGGAAACGTGTCCGACTTACTGCCGGCAATGCGGACCAAGCTCTGACACTGATCATAGAGGGAGCGGACCGCCAAAATCAGACAGTCCGATACCCCATACTCTCTGAGCACTCCCCGTCTACATGTGCTTTGTGGACTTGGAGAAGGCATTCGAACGTGTCCCTCGGGAAGTCCTGTGGGGATCATTATTATCTGGACAATACAGTAGCATCACATATTGCGCATATTCCGCATAAATCAATAGTAAACTTTTACAACTGTACCATCAGCAGTGTCCTCACTTACGGATTTTTAGTGTGGTTTTCTAGCTGCACTAAAGCGAACCAACAGGCCCTCCAGCGAGTGGTTAAAGCGGCGGGGAAAATGACAAGGACAATACTCCCAGAGATGAGTGCCATGTAAACAACTCGCTGCCTAAAGCGAGTACACAACATCCTGAAGGACAGATACCACCCAGCACATGGCCTCTTCAACCTGCTACCCTCTGGAAGGAGGTATAGATCGATTCGTGCCAGGACCACCAGAATGTCTCACAGTCTGTATCCCCTTTGCCTGCCCCTTTGCTGCCCCGGACCATCTTATTACCTCACTCTTCACCACCTCAATAATTGTGCTCAGGACATTGCATTGCTGCAACATCAACCCCCACGTCCCTCTATTCGCCATCTTCCTAACAATGCTAAACTGTAAACTATGGTCAACCTGCACTTCAATGCAGTTTCTATGCCGCTGGACAAAGCTCAAACAAAATCTCGTTGACATGTATGACTTAAGTGTTATTATGACAATGACAATAAAGGAATTGATTGATTGATATTGATAAACTATGTCATTCTCCTATGAGATGTCAACATTGCATATCAAAATGACCAATGTAAACATGTTTTATTACATTACTGTCCAACACCTTTGTCTTTAGGAAAATCAATAGTTGAAAACACTACAGGAGTAATAAACGCAGCAATTCAAGAATTTAATGGTTGGTTAACCTGCTGACGACTTTGATGGCAAAAACCCGAGACAACAACTTGAACTGGCTTCAAATCAGCCAAAAACAAATATGACTTCTATGTGAAATGCACCTCATTTGCAATCCTAAAGACATGACAGCTTTATGTTTGGACCACACAGAGGACGGCATGCACTGGGAGAAGGCAAGAGAGGATTTGTGCAGTGGAGCTTGGAGGCGCTCGGGCATCTGGCGGTGGCCCTTAATGTTGGTGACAGCAGTGGAAAAGGGAGGAACCACATGCCTCCTCGCTTCACTGAAGCAAAGAGGGATTTACAGTACACAACCTAACTTCACATTCAAAGACTTCTCAGTATTATTTAATCATAACTCCATGTCATGAATTGCCAAATTCACAGCTTGGTCAAAAAACAAAAAAAAAGTCACCATCTGGATTTAGCCGAGCAAATATGTCAGCATGTGATAATTACTGATGCAAATAGCATCATCAAGTGGCGTATCAGTTTCTAAACATGGTAGAAGATATACACTTAGGCAATGGAAAATGTGTTATTTGCTTTTACAAGGGAACCTTAATAGCTCACAAGCCAAGTAAAAGAAAAAACATCCAAATAGGTTACTAAAACTAGTAAAACTGGGTTAACTACTTAACATTAGAAAAACCTAGATGGATAGCGGCTTGAGTCATCATGACAAGGGATTACTTTAAACGTCTGGTGAAACCAAATAGGAAAACATCAACAGCTTTGTTTGATAAAAAAAAGCTAGAACATTTCCACACACGTATTGTAAAATAATTGGACAGCTGTGTGGCTTAAAATAAACTTTTCCATTCGTTTCGACGAGGCTTGTGAGCAAAAGGCTTTAGTTATGGTATTAATTTATTTTTCGAACATGCATATAGTAACCAGTGTTGGGTTAGTTACTGAAAACCAGTAACTAGTTACTTTATTTCAAAAGTAACTCCATTACTAACTAAGTTACTTACACCAAAAAGTAATGCGTTATTGTGAAAAGTAACTATTTAGTTACTTTTTTTTTTTTTTTTAAAGCTCCCATTAATGCCCTTTTAGCCTTCATTTCAGTACTGTTATTGCACTGGAGAATAATACAACATGTTGATCAACTTGACATGCATTTGCATCACTGAACTCTGCTCAGCAATGTGGTCTACATACAACACACAAAGACAAATATATGTTTCAAAGGGCCAATTTATTTCAGGCCACAACAAATTGACAAAACTATTTTAAATAGCTGCAACATACCGTACATAAGTAACAAACAGCATAATAACAACATAGCTGTAAACCTGGCTTCACCTAAGGCAGGGGTCGGCAACCCGCGGCTCCGGAGCCGCATTCGGCTCTTTGATCACTCTGATGCGGCTCAGCAGCTTACTTGCTGAACCCCCCAATTTTCCCGTGAGACTTCCGGATTTCAGTGCCTCTCGCAGAAAACTCCCGGGATTAATATTCACCGATTTTCATCCTTATGGCTATAATAAGGGCGTGCCATGATGGTACAACATTTGGCGCCCTCTACAATCTGTATTAACAACGTGCCAACCCAACACTTGTTATACAATATTCATCTTCTGCTTGCACACGTACGTGACAGCAAGGCATACTTGGTCAACAGCCACACAGGTTACACTGACGGTGGTCATATAAAACAACTTTAACACTCTTACTAATAATGCGCCACACTTTGAACCAAAACCAAACAAGAATGACAAACACATTTCGAGAGAACATCTGCACCTTAACACAACATAAACACAACAGAACAAATACCCAGAATCCCATGCAGCCCTGACTCTTCCGGGCTACATTATACACCCCTGCTACCACCAAACCCCGCCCCCACCCCAACCCTGCTCCCTTACACATCACCCCCCCTCTCTCTGTGCGTCGGTTGAGGTGGGCGGGGTTTGGTGGGGGGGGTGTATAATGTATCCCGGAAGAGTTAGGGCTGCATGGGATTCTGGGTATTTGTCCTGTTGTGTTTATGTTGTGTTACGGTGCAGATGTTCTCCCGAAATTTGTTTGTCATTCTTGTTTGGTGTGGGTTCACAGTGTGGCGCATTATTAGTAAGAGTGTTAAAGTTTTTTTTTATACCGCCACCGTCAGTGTGACCTGTGTGGTTGTTGACCAAGTATGCGTTGCTGTCACCTACGTGAGCAAGCGGAAGCCCCATACAACGTGTGGCTGATCAGGCACGCCGGCTGTAGTGGGTGTTATATGCTGTACCATCACGGCACGCATGACACTGACAAGCGCCATTCATTTAAAACCCGCGTGCCGCACCAGCTTTCAAATTCCACATAAAAGTGTGGGCAGCGTGTCTGAGACCCCTGGTTTATACATAGCACAAAGCAACAAAAAAAAAATTGTATGCAGTGTTAATTCATTTCAAATTTAAAAAAAATTTTGCGGCTCCCATTGTTTTCTATAATTTGTGAAACTGGTCAAAATGGCTCTTTGACTGGTAAAGGTTGCCGACCCCTGACCTAAGGAAAGCACACGTGACATAAACAAAGCCCAAGCAGGCAAATTTGAATTGTTGTTTTGGTGTGGTTCGACAGCATTTCTGCACACACAAGTCCCGACCTCAACCCAAATATGAATGGTCAGGATGGCTTTTTAAAGATTTGCAATAATTAATCCATCGGTTAATCCGATTAGAAAAAAGGTTAGATTCATATTATTCTGCTGTGATTAATAGTTTCAGTTTAACTAAGAAAAAGGAATGAAATGCGGACCACACGGAGTGCCCAGATCTTAGCCATAGTTTTTTGTTGTTGTTGTTTTTGTTTTTTAACCAACATGTTAAAAATGCAATTTCAATATTGTTGATGTGCATTTATTTAAAAAAAGAAAAAAAAAGAATGAAGGTTATGGCAAGTAATACCGCATTTCAAGTATTTTCCCTAGAATACGCATTTAGGCTACCGTATTTTCCGGACTATAGGGCGCACCAGATTATAAGGCGCACTCCCGATGTATGGTCTATTTTTATATAGTCGATACTACCATGATTACGTCAATATTTTTTGGCATCACAACATCTTTTGTTTTTTAAAAATGTATATTATGTTTATAAACTCAGGAAATATGTTCCTAGACACATGAGGAGTTTGAATATGATCAATGAATGATCCTGTAACTACTTGGTATCTGATTGATACCCAAATTTGTGGTATCATCCACAACTAATGTAAAGCATCAAATAACAGAAGAATAAGTGATTATTACATTTGAACAGAAGGGTAGACAGAACATGTTAAAAGAGAAAGTAAGCAGATATTAACAGTAAATGAACAAGTAGATTAATCGTTGATTTTCTACCACTTGTCCTTGATAATGTTGACATACTAATAGAATAAGAAATGACACAATATGTTACTGCGTACGTCAGCGGACTAATTAGGAGCCTTTGTTTGCTTACTTACTAATAAAACACAAGTTGTCTTGTATGTTCACTATTTTATTTAAGGACTTAACTGCAATAAGAAACATATGTTTAATGTACCCTAAGATTTTTTTTTTTTAAATAAAGCCAATAATGCAATTTATTTGTGGTTCCCTTTATTTAGAAAAGTACCGAACATTATCAAAATAATTTTAGTTCCGGTACCAAAATATTGGTATCGTTTCGACTAGAGATGTCGTCAGGCCGATATTATCGGCCGATAAATGCTTTAAAATGTAATATCGGAAATTATCGGTATCAGATTTTTTATTATCGGGTTTTTTTTTGTTTGTTTTTTTATTAAATCAACATACAAAACACAAGATACACTTACAATTAGTGCACCAACCCAAAAAACCTCCCTCCCCCATTTACACTCATTCACACAAAAGGGTTATTTCTTTCTGTTATTAATATTCTGGTTCCTACATTATATATTAATATATATCAATACAGTCTGCAAGGGATACAGTCCGTAAGCACTCATGATTGTGCATGATGCTGGTCCACTAATAGTACTAACCTTTAACAGTTAATTTTACTAATTTTCATTAATTACAAGTTTCTATGTCCCGTATTTTTCGGAGTATAAGTCGCACCTGCCGAAAATGCATAATAGAAAAGTAAAAAAACATAAATAAGTTGCACTGGAGCCCGGCCAAACTATGAAAAAAACTGCGACTTCTAGTCCAAAAAATACGGTAACTGTTTTTATATTGTTTTACTTTCTTTTTATTTATTCAAGAAAATGTTTTTAATTTATTTATCTTATTTTTTTTATTTTTTTTTAAAGAACCTTATCTTCACCATACCTGGTTGTCCAAATCAGGCATAATAATGTGTTAATTCCACGACTGTATATATCGGTATCGGTTGATATCAGTATCGGTAATTAAAGAGTTGGACAATATCGGAATATCGGCAAAAAGCCATTATCGGACATCCCTAGTTTCAGCACTAGTATAAATTGACCCCTGATGTACTCCACCATCACTCCAGTCCACCCCACTGCACCTCGCCGTGGCCCGTGTGCCGTGATGCGCTGCGGTAGGTCAGGTGGGGAGCAAACAAGAGAGAAAGGGAGTCGCATACAGAGGTGAAAGGGGAGACTTTTATTATCACCATTGTTTCACGCTCGCTGCCTCCGCATCGCCCACTGCTCGAATGTCCACTCTTTTCAACACACCTGACCTCTCTCCCCCTCCCCTTATTCACTTATCCCTCAAATCTCATTTTTTTGCAAACCCACCTTTTTTTTTTAACTCCTCGCATTTGCTCCCCCACCCCCACCCACCTAACTCTAAATGGGCCCACACTGTGTTCCGGGACGGCCGGGGAGGGAAGAGAGGGTGAGAAAGGCGGGCGAGGGGAGGGAGCGGGGATCAGCTCGGCTGTAAGGGAGAGTGCACCTGGATGGGCAGGCTTCCTGGACACGCTGTGAGGGGCTATTGTCCTGCATGTCAGCAGCCCCTCTCTTTTAATGGGGCCCGTATATCATCGTTGTGATTATAGCAGATGACTGGGGACCTGTGGGGATGGAGGGGGTGGAGATGGGAGATGTGGAAGATGTGTGTTTATGTGTACGTGTGACTGAGTGACAGAAATGGAGGGTAGTGACGTTCGGTTTTGGGGACAAATGCCCCAAAAAAAACACAGGGACGTCAAATCCCCTAAAGAGTGAAATCCTAGCACTTAACCCCAGCTATAGTATTGTGTGCGGCCCTTGGGATTTGGTCCTCTCTTTTTTGTGGTCCTCATTCTTTTTAATGGCGTATTTCACTCTCTCTGCATTCACCCACTGGATTCTTGTCGTTGACAGGATTTTTTTTTTCCAGGTTTATGATTTAAGGAGGGAGAGTTAAAGACTGATCACCTGAGCACTCGCTCAAACCAACAGACTGTCAATGCAGTTCTCAAAGTCATGAACCATGGCGACCATGGCAACGAACCATCATTCTCAACATGACTGATGCAGCAAAGTATATTTTAGGCCATGTCCACAAATACTTAATAAATGCATAGTTATCTCTGCGTTTAGGCCTCTTGTCCACACGCAAAAGCATTTTATTTTATTTTTTTAAATCAATCCAACAAAATTATACACAATAATACCAATTTCAATTCCTTTTTTTTTTCTTTTCAAAAAAAAAAAAAAAAAAAAAAATATATATATATTTATTTTTTTTCATATATATTAGGACTGTGAATCTTTGGGTGTCCCACGATTCGATTCAATATTGATTCTTGGGGTCACGATTTGATTCAAAATCGATTTTTTTTTTTTTTCAATTCAACACGATTCTCGATTCAAAAACGATATTTTCCCGATTCAAAAGGATTCTCTATTCATTCAATACATAGGATTTCAGCAGGATCTACCCCAGTCTGCTGACATACAAGCAGAGTAGTAGATTTGTGTATAAAGGACAATGTTTTATCAACTCATTGCAATAATGTAAATTTGTTTTAAAGGGGAACATTATCACAATTTCAGAAGGGTTAAAACCATTAAAAATCAGTTCCCAGTGGCTTATTATATTTTTCAAAGTTTTTTTCAAAATTTTACCCATCACGCAATATCCCTAAAAAAAGCTTCAAAGTGCCTGATTTTAACCATCGTTATATACACCCGTCCATTTTCCTGTGACGTCACACAGTGATGCCAATACAAACAAACATGGCGGATAGAACAGCAAGATATAGCGACATTAGCTCGGATTCAAACTCGGATTTCTGCGGCTTAAGCGATTCAACAGATTACGCATGTATTGAAACGGATGGTTGTAGTGTGGAGGCAGGTAGCGAAAACCAAATTGAAGAAGAAACTGAAGCTATTGAGCCATATCGGTTTGAACCGTATGCAAGCGAAACCGACGAAAACGACACGACAGCCAGCGACACGGGAGAAAGCGAGGACGAATTCGGCGATCGCCTTCTAACCAACGATTGGTATGTGTTTGTTTGGCATTAAAGGAAACTAACAACTATGAACTAGGTTTACAGCATATGAAATACATTTGGCAACAACATGCACTTTGAGAGTGCGGACAGCCCAATTTTCATCAATTAATATATTCTGTAGACATACCCTCATCCGCGCTCTTTTCCTGAAAGCTGATCTGTCCAGTTTTGGAGTTGATGTCAGCAGGCCAGGGAAGCTAGGGTCGATGTGAGCCAAGACATCCAGGGGGTTTAGCTCGCTCGTCTGCGGGAACAAACTGCCGCCATTGCTTGCCGTGCTACCGAGGTCCTTTGTCCCTGAATTGCTCACACACTCCGGCAGATTCAATGGGGGTCTGGCGGCAGATTTCTTTGACTTTATCGTTGGAAATGCATCTGCTTTGAGTGTCGCAGGATATCCACACATTTTTGCCATCTCTGTTGTAGCATAGCTTTCGTCGGTAAAGTGTGCGGAACAAACGTCCAATTTCTTGCCACTTTCGCATCTTTGGGCCACTGGTGCAACTTGAATACCGTCCCTGTTCGTGTTGTTACACCCTCCGACAACACACCGACGAGGCCTGATGTCTCCAAGGTACGGAAAACAGTTGAAAAAACGAAAAATAACAGAGCTGATTTGACTCTGTGTTTGAGAAAATGGCGGATTGCTTCCTGATGTGTCGTCACGTTGTGACGTCATCGCTCTGAGAGCGAATATTAGAAAGGCGTTTAATTCGCCAAAATACACCCATTTAGAGTTCGGAAATCGGTTAAAAAAATATATGGTCTTTTTTCTGCAACATCAAGGTATATATTGACGCTTACATAGGTCTGGTGATAATGTTCCCCTTTAACTATTAAATGAACCAAAAATATGACTTATTTTATCTTTGTGAAAATATTGGACACAGTGTGTTGTCAAGCTTATGAGATGCGATGCAAGTGTAAGCCACTGTGACACTATTGTTAATTTTTTTTATAAATGTCTAATGATAATGTCAATGAGGGATTTTTTAATCACTGCTATGTTGAAATTGTAACTAATATTGATACTGTTGTTGATAATATTTGTTTTTGTTTCACTACTTTTGGTTTGTTCTGTGTCGTGTTTGTGTCTCCTCTCAATTGCTCTGTTTATTGCAGTTCTGAGTGTTGCTGGGTCGGGTTTGGTTTTGGAATTGGATTGCATTGTTATGGTATTGCTGTGTATTGTTTTGTTGGATTGATTAATTAAAAAATAAATAAATAAATAAATTAAAAAAATAATCGATTTAAAAAAAAATGAGAATCGATTCTCAATCGCACAACGTGAGAATCGCGATTCGAATTCGAATCGAATTGTTCCCACACCCCTAGTATATATATATATATATATATATATATATATATATATATATATATATATATATATATATTTTTTTTTTTTTTTTTTTTTTTCATATTTCATATTCACATTGTTGATGTAGATGCCCATATCGGCTGTACAAATTTACTTTAAAAAAGAGAAGTGTCGGATACTTTTCTTGTTGCCTTATTTGTATTTGACTTTATTTAATTAATTTATATTACAATACAATTCCAATTCCAAAACCAAACCCGACCAAGCAACATTCAGAATAGCAATCAACAGAGCAATTGAGAGGACACGCAAATATGACACACAACGATCCAAAAGTAGTCAAACAAAATTGAATACTATCAACAACAGTATCAATATTAATAAGAATTCCAACATAGCAGTGATTAGAAATCCCTCATTTACATTATCATCACAGCCATTATGTTGACCAGAAGGGGGAGCACTTTTAAAACCGACACACAGTCAATTTGAAAAATCCCTCCTTTTTGGGACTACCCTAATTGTGATAGATTTCACCACCAGAGGTGCAAATCAGACATTCTCTATTCGATGCAATGGTTTTCCGTATTGGGACCATGATTGATGTCCTAACTTGTACACCGGACCTCATATGGAAGCTACTTTACCTTGTTGATGTCTCAAGAAGAGTAGAATTATAAGAACACACACACACACACACACACACACACACACACACACACACACACACACACACACGAAACTAACCACAAACGCTTCAAGGGGTTGATCCATTAAGATTAGGGTTGCCAGCTCACTGATAAAAGAATAAGTGACAACTTGACCTAATTTTTTGTGGCCTTTTTTATTTGTGTAATATGTGTTTTATTCCATCCACAAAAGTTGAACAGAGTCAACTGGACTCTTCATGTTTGTTGAAGATGTTTCACAGTTGCTTCCATTCAACCTTTAAGGATTACATGACCTGATGACTGACAATTTACACACATATTATTATACTATTTGACTTCAACCATAATTTATTAGATGCACATGTTTGTTCAATATTTTTATTTGTGCAAAATAACTAAATTGGCAGAATAAAATTTTTTTTTGTCTTAAATAGAAATTGTTCCTGCTTAACTTAACAGAATAAAAACTAACATATTTCTTTAACAGAGGTAACTTAAAACAGTATAAATTCAGTGTGCAGCTTATAGTCCGGAATTTACGACAACTATTGTCAATCTATTGGATCGGGACTCAAAGTCGGTTCAGATTTGAGACCAAAAAATCGAATCGGGATTGGAGGCCAAAAATATTGATTGGGACATCTTAGGGCTGGGCGATATATCGAGTTTATAAGATGTATCGATATATTTTTAAACAAGATATGCATTAAGAAAATATCGTATTATCGATATAATTTATTTCACGTTAAAATGACCAAACGGCGCTTATCTGTTGTGTTCCTTGTTCTCCCCCGCTCCTCAGAAATGCTGCCAAAAATGTATTATTTGCACAGCTATGTTATTTATTTTACGTAAAAAGAATATTTTTCAATTTTATTTATGTTATGTAATTCTGTGCTATTTAAACAGTTTATTTTCTGTGCTCTTAATACCCATCTTGACTAACTGGGTTAATAAAAGTGACACTGACTGCTTACAAAACAGTTGTCATTCACTTCAATTTCAGTGAATCTCGCCAAAAAATTAATATCTGTATATGTATACTTCCACAGGAAAATATATCGAGATATATATCGAATATCGAGTTTAAGTAAAAATATATTGAGATATACTTTTGCCTCCATATCGCCCAGCCCTAGGACATCTGTAGTTGTTCAGTTCAGTTTAAGTTTATTTCGAACATGCATACGATACAATGTAATGCATCACACATTTCCAGTTGTTTCATTACAGCACGTCCGAAAGAGTAGGAAGAAGCAGAGCTTATTTAATCCTACCCCTTTTCACACCATAGCAATTTTATCCAATTGCCTCGTTCTCTGTAACATAACAGTGAACAAATAAATAACAAATAAATAATATACCATAGTAAGTAAACAAATACAAAAATAATCTTTGTTTAAAAGAAAAAAAGGTTTCAAGATGTTCATCATAACTCTTGTTCTGTGTACTTTGTGAACACTTTTGGTTGAACAATCTCTTAAACTGAATCGTATTAGTGCTTTGTTTGATTTCTTTGGTTAATCCATTCCATAATTTAATTCCACATACTGATATGCTAAAGGTTTTAAGTGTTGTACGAACATACAAATGTTTTAAATTGCATTTTCCTCTAAGGTTATATTTATCCTCTTTTGTTGAGAATAATTGTTGTATATTCTTGGGTAGCAGGTTATAGTTTGCTTTGTACATCATTTTAGCTGTTTGCCAATGCACCAAATCGTTGAATTTCATTAATCGTGATTTAGTAAATAAAGGGTTTGTATGTTCTCTTTATCCAACATTATGTATTATTCTAATTGATCTTTTTTGTAACACAATTAGTGAATGAAGTGCACATTTGTAGTTGTTTCCCCATATTTCTACACAATAACTCAGATATGGTAACACTAGCGAGCAGTAGAGATAATGAAGTAATTTTTGGTCTAGAACATGTTTTGCTTTATTCATTATTGACGTGTTTCTTGCTACTTTATGTTATATGTTTTACATGAGATTTCCAATTCATTTTATCATCTATCATTACACCCAAAAATGTGTTTTATTTTACCCTTTCAATATTTACTCCCTCTATCTGTATTTGCGTTTGACTTTCTCATCTACTGTTACCAAATAGCATTATTTTAGTCTTACTGAGATTTCAAAGATAGTCTGGTATTGTCGAACCATCTTTTTAATTTGTTCATTTCTTCTGTTGTTATTCGTATTATCTTCCGTGCGTTCTCTCCTGAACAAAATGCTGTTGTATCATCTTGTTGGTAAACTGTGTTACCTTATACTTTAATTAGGGACCGCAATGTCCCTTTGGGACAGAGGACCCTATTGTATTTGTAAGGTTTTATTATTATTATTCCGTTGCCTCTTTGAGCTGTAATTTGACCCCCTTAACATGCTTCAAAACTCACCATATTTGACACACACATCAAGACTGGCGAACATTGCCATATAATCAAAAAACCAAACCCCAAAACTCAAAATTGCTCCCTAGGAAAGAACACAGACAAAACTGCTTGTAACTTCAGGTAGGAATGTCGTAGAGACATGAAACAAAAACCTCTATGTAGGTACCTAGATTTCATACATTGATATCCTTCAGCAAAAATCAACAGGAAGTTGGCAATTCCACCTTCAAAACAAAAGTTAGTAAAAACAGTCACTTTTGCCTCTTTGAGCTGTAATTTGACCCCCTTAACATGCTTCAAAACTCACCAAACTGGACACACACATCAGGACTGGCAAAAATTGCGATCTAATAAAAAAACCCAACCCCAAAACTCAAAATTGCGCTCTAGCGCCCCCTAGGAAGAAAACACAGACAAAACTGCTCCAAGGAAGAAAACTCAGACAAAACTGCCTGTAACTTCCAGTAGGAATGTCTTAGAGCAAGGGTCACCAACCTTTTTGAAACCAAGAGCTACTTCTTGGGTACTGATTAATGCGAAGGGCTACCAGTTTCCATCCATCCATTTTCTACCGCTTATTCCCTTTGGAGTTGCGGGGGGCGCTGGAGCCTATCTCAGCTACAATCGGGCGGAAGGCAGGGTACACCCTGGACAAGTCGCCACCTCATCGCAGGGGCTACCAGTTTGATACACACTTAAATAAATTGCCAGAAATAGCCAATTTTCTCAATTTACTTTTAACTCTTCACGGTGGCAGAGGGGTTCACGGTGGCAGAGGGGTTAGTGCATCTGCCTCACAATACGTGAGGCAGATGCCTCACTAATTGTGAGGCATCTCACAATACGTGAGATGCCTCACGTATTGTGAGGCAGTGATGCCTCACGTATTGTGAGGCAGTGAGGAAATTGGCTATTTCTGGCAATAAATTGCCAGAAATAGCCAATTTTCTCAATTTACTTTTAACTCTTCACGGTGGCAGAGGGCTTCACGGTGGCAGAAGGGTTAGTGCATCTGCCTCACAATACGAAGGTCCTGAGTAGTCATGGGTTCAATCCCGGGCTCAGGATCTTTCTGTGTGGAGTTTGCATGTTCTCCCCGTGACTGCGTGGGTTCCCTCCAGGTACTCCGGCTTCCTCCCACTTCCAAAGACATGCACCTGGGGATAAGTTGATTGGCAACACTAAATTGGCCCTAGTGTGTGAATGTGAGTGTGAATGTTGTCTGTCTATCTGTGTTGGCCCTGCGATGAGGTGGCGACTTGTCCAGAGTGTACCCCGCCTTCCGCCCGATTGTAGCTGAGATAGGCTCCAGCGCCCCCCGCGACCCCAAAGGGAATAAGCGGTAGAAAATGGATGGATGGATGGACTTTTAACTCTATGTTATTATTAATAATTAATTATATTTATCTTTGTGGAAACACTGATCATCTTAATGATTTCTCACAATAAATATATATAGAAACAGACAAATATCAATATGCAACACTTTATTTTTATATAAAGTACACATTTTTCAAATTGAACATTTTCAAATGATCACTTCTAAGAAAGTCTTGTGAAATCACAATATCCCATTTTAACTAGCTAGCCACTAACATTTTTTAACAAATCATGAATTACTTTGCATCATGTTTGTACAAATAATAACTCATGTAAAATACAAAAGTCAACTCTCAAATTTTAAAAATAAATCATGTCACACTTTGAACTGGACACCAAATCTGTTATCTGTTTCTTTGTCAGTTAGTGAAAACAAAGTCTTTAAAATATTTTCTTGGATTTTCAAATTCTATTTGAGTTTTGTCTCTCTGAGAATTAAAGAATGTCGAGCAAAGCGAGACCAGCTTGCTAGTAAATAAATAAAATTTAAAAAATAGAGGCAGCTCACTGGTAAGTGCTGCTATTTGAGATATTTTTAGAACAGGCCAGCGGGCTACTCATCTGGTCCTTACGGGCAACCTGGTGCCCGTGGGCACCGCGTTGGTGACCCCTGTCTTAGAGACATGAAACAAAAACTTCTATGTAGGTCTCACTTAGACCTACATTTCATGTATTGACAACCCCCTGCAAAAATCAACAGGAAGTTTGCAATTCCCCCTTCAAAACAAAAGTTTTGTAAAAACCGGTCACCTCTTTTCAAACATTATCTCCTCTGAGCGCGTTTGTCGTGTCGGCTTCAAACTAGCACAGGAGAGAGATTGAATCCTTCTGATTAAAAGCTGACCAAAGAGTTTTAATTACTGCTCCGGTTTGGATTTTATGTGCCGTCAAAGTCGGTCCCGTTCATCGCTGCTTGCAGCTTTAATTTCTTTTGTTTTTGCATTGTAACAAATGTTTTTTTTGAGGAGGTTTACAAAATGCACGTCAGACTACTTCCACCTTATACACTTTGAAAAGTTGGTGCATATTTCTTCCATCCGGCCTGTCTGCTCTCTGCTTCGCCTACCAGATGAGAGGCGGTTAATGTGTCCGTAATTAGACAAGCAGTGTATTTCTGGGAAAGCCCTTTTCCTATCCACCCACCTATTTGGTGGCGTTTGTGTGGTGCTCATAATTTAAATTTACGGTCCTGGAAAGTAAACAAACAAACACAGGAATGAATGGAGGTGAAGAATGAGGTAGGACTTGCAGCTGTGTCTGGCTGGCAGCTCGTACGGGGATTGGTTAAATTAAAGCGAGGGATGTGGATGACATCACAGCTTTCCTTGTAAAAAAAATAAATAAAATAGTGCCCCTTAGTTTGCGCACCTAGAGCCAGATTGTGGGCAAGGGGATGGAGTGTGTGTGTGTGTGGAGGGGGGCTAGAGGGATCATTAGTGAGGTTTTATTAGCGCACTGGGGAGGACTCACTGGTACCTGGGTGCAGACACACAGGAAAGCAGAGTTCAGGCGGGCAGAGTAGTGCGGCCATTTGATTGCTCCCAGACCCTCGCTGCAGTGTGTGAGAGAAAGAATTGTGTGTGTGATTTGACAGTGATTAACATGCAGAGGTGACGGCTTGGCGTGTGTGTGTGTGTGTGTGTGTGTGTGTGTGTGTGTGTGTGAATATTCCTACACTCTTAATGCTTACACACACAGAAGCCTGTTTGTGTGTTTGCAAACATTCATTGGCACGCGTGAATAATTGTCCTTTGCTGAGGTCTCATCGTGATGAAAACCAGAGATACGTTGTAGCCACAGGGGCCAGATCCAAAAGTGAGTGCAAGTTCTCATAAAATGCATCCAGGGTAAAAGCGGAATTCATCTGGTTTGCACTCCTCCTCCCTCTCGCTTGCCTTTTTGTCCTTATGAGCATATAAAAAAAGGCAACAGGAAAGATATCCAGCGCCGGCTAAAGTTGTACGGTACACCGGTATTAGTATAGTACCGCGATACTAATGAATCATATTCGGTACTATACCGCCTCTAAAAAGTACCGGTCCCGTCACGTCGTGTCATGCAGATGAGCATGTTCGGCAGCGCACAATCACAGAGTACTTACAAGCAGCCACAGTGTGTAGACAGAAAAGGGAGAACGGACACATTTTGGCTTAATAACTAAAGATAAAGGTGAAGTTATAACACTGAAACGCCCTCAGGAATAGGTGCTTTAAAACATGGCTAGCTAGTTAGTGGCTAATGTCTGTCCACACTTCAAAATCACTAATCCCTGTCTCCATGTAGACAAATCAAGTACATTTATTTCAAGTATCATCCCTGTACGACGAGTGATAGCTAAACATGCTTCACTACACACCACGAAACACTAGAGCAGGGGTCGGGAACCTTTTTGGCTGAGAGAGCCATGAAAGACAAATATTTGAAAATGTACTTCCGCAAAAGCCGTATAAAAAATGTTAAAGGCCTACTGAAACCCACTACTACCGACCACGCAGTGTGATAGTTTATATATCAATGATGAAATCTTAACATTACGGCCGGGTTAGCTTACTAAAGTGCAATTTTAAATTTTGCGCAAAATATCCTGCTGAAAACGTCTCGGTATGATGACGTCAGCGCGTGACGTCACGGATTGTATATGACATTTTGGGACAGCATGGTGGCCAACTATTAAGTCGTCTGTTTTCATCGCAAAATTCTACAGTATTCTGGACATCTGTGTTGGTGAATCTTTTGCAATTTGTTCAATGAACAATGGAGACAGCAAAGAAGAAAGCTGTAGGTGGGAAGCGGTGTATTGCGGCCGACTGCAGCAACACAAACACAGCCGGTGTTTCATTGTTTACATTCCCGGAAGATGACAGTCAAGCTTTACCATTGGCCTGTGGAGAACTGGGAATACAGAGACTCTTACCAGGAGGACTTTGAGTTGGATACGCAGACGCGGTACTGTGAGTACGCTTCCAAACATTTGATCGCTTGCCCGTACGTGCGTACCGCTATGTGCATGTCGCGTACGTAACTTTGGGGAAATATATATGCTGTATGAACTTTGGGGAGGTGAACGGTAGTTTGGGCTGTGGGATTGAGTGTGTTGTGCAGGTGTTTGAGTTGTATTGGCGGGTTATATGGACGGGAGGGGGGAGGTGTTTGTTATGCGGGATTAATTTGTGGCATATTAAATATAAACCTGGTTGTGTTGTGGCTAATAGAGTATATATATGTCTTGTGTTTATTTACTGTTTTAGTCATTCCCAGCTGAATATCAGGTCCCACCCGCCTCTCACAGCATCTTCCCTATCTGAATCGCTCCCACTGCCCTCTAGTCCTTCACTCTCACTTTCTTCATCCACAAATCTTTCATCCTCGCTCAAATTAATGGGGAAATCGTCGCTTTCTCGGTCCGAATCCCTCTCGCTGCTGGTGGCCATGATTGTAAACAATGTGCTGATGTGAGGAGCTCCACAACCTGTGACGTCACGCTACTCGTCTGCTACTTCCGGTACAGGCAAGGCTTTTTTATCAGCGACCAAAAGTTGCGAACTTTATCGTCGATGTTCTCTACTACGGTAAATCGTTTCAGCAAAAATATGGCAATATCACAAAATGATCAAGTATGACACATAGAATGGACCTGCTATCCCCGTTTAAATAAGAAAATCGCATTTCAGTAGGCCTTTAATACTGAATACAACTAAATGCGTGCATTTTTAGACCAACATTTTTAGGGTATAATAAGTTTCTTATTATTTTTAATAACAGTGTTATTCTGAAGCTAACCAATAATAAATAAAATACTTCTTACCATTAATGCGACTACTGGTACATGGTTTTGCTGATGGCTTTGTAGTCTGGTTGATACATGGTTATTTTTAACACTGTGATTATCAGCGGAATTATTCATTACTTATCGTGTTAAGCAATGTCAGGTAAGATATATCTGAGAGCCAGATGCAGTCATCAAAAGAGCCACAGGTTCCCTACCCCTGCACGAGAGTCATATTAATGGATGTGTGACTAATTTCACTATGACCGATCATTAACTATTAAAATGATCATCTTGACTTTCAACACACTACACGCATGTGAATGCAGTGCATACTTAGTCAACAGCCATACATGTCACACTAAGGGTGGCAGTATGAACAATGCCTACACTGTCATAAACATGTGCCATATAGTGAAACCACACTAAACAACAACGACAAACACATTTTGGGAGAATATTTGCATTGCAACACAACATAAACACTACAGAACAAATTCCCAGAATTCCCTGCAGCACCAACTCTTCCGGGACGCTATAATATGAACAAACGCCATTGGTGGATCTACACCTAACATCCACTGTAATGATACCACGTAGAATAGCGTATCTAGTCGTTACTACTATGATTACATCAATATTTTTTGGCATCACAACATCTTCTTTCGTTTTTTTTTATTTATTTACATTATGTTTATAATAGAATAGAATAGAATAGAGATGTCCGATAAATGCGTTAAAATGTAATATCGGAAATTATCGGTATCGTTTTTTTATAATCGGTATCGGGTTGTTTTTTTTTTTTAATTCAATCAACATAAAAAACACAAGATACAATTAGTGCACCAACCCAAAAAATCTCCCTCCCCCATTCACACTCATTCACACAAAAGGGTTGTTTCTTTCTGTTATTAATATTCTGGTTCCTACATTATATATCAATATATATCAATACAGTCTGCAAGGGATACAGTCCGTAAGCACACATGATTGTGCGTGCTGCTGGTCCACTAATAGTACTAACCTTTAACACTTAATTTGACTCATTTTCATTAATTACTAGTTTCTATGTAACTGTTTTTATATTGTTTAACTTTCTTTTTTATTCAAGAAAATGTTTTTAATTGATTTATCTTATTTTAATTTTTTTTTTTTTTTTAAAGTACCTTATCTTCACCATACCTGGTTGTCCAAATTAGGCATAATAATGTGTTAATTCCACGACTGTATATATCGGTATCGGTAATTAAAGAGTTGGACAATATCGGATACTGGTAAAAAGCCATTATCGGACATCCCTAGAATAGAATATATATTTATTGTCATTGTACATTGTACAACGAAATTGTAAGCAAAACTAATTTAGTGCAAATTCATGATAACACATAAAAACATAAGAAAATAGATAAATAGATAAAAATACATAAAATACATAAAAATACCAAGCACACAGCTCACATGCCCATTTGTCCGGCATTTTATTGTCCTGTATCTCCTGCCCGAGGGCAGCAGTTCAAAAAGTTTATGTCCAGGGTGAGATGGGTCCCTTATGATGTTTTGGGCCTTTTTGAGGCACCTGGCACTGTACAGTTCCTCTAGGGAGGGGAGAGAACTCCGGAAATATGTCCCTGGACACATGAGGACTTTGAATATGACCAATGTATAATCCTGTAACTACTTGGTATTAGATTGATACCTTCATTTGTGGTATCATCCAAAACTAATGTAAAGTATCAAACAACATAAGAATAAGTGATTATTACATTTTAACAGAAGTATAGATAGAACATGTTACAAGAGAAAGTAAGCAGATATTAACAGTAAATGAACAAGTAGATTAATAATTCATTTTCTACCACTTGTCCTTAATAATGTTGACAAAATAATAGAATGGAAAATAACACAATATGTTACTGCATATGTCAGCAGCTAAATTAGGAGCCTTTGTTTGTTTACTTACTACTAAAAGACAAGTTGTCTTGTATGTTCACTATTTTATTTAAGGACACACTTGTAATAAGAAACATATGTGTAATGTACCCTAAGATGTTTTTGTTAAAATAAAGCCAATAATGACATTTTTTGTGGTCCCATTTATTTAGAAAAGTACCGAAAATTACCGAAAAGTATCAAAATAATTTTGGTACCGGTTCCAAAATATTGGTATCGGGACAACACTAAACCCAAACCAAATCCCACTTAAGTCACCTTCAGATGAGATGGCTGCCATTTTCACTTTGTTGGTTGTTTCACTCCACATAAAATGAAATCAACCACGTCTTTAGGAAAAAAAAAAGCTGCCTCTTCCAGTTACAATTGTACAAAACCACGAGAAAGGAGCTTTGATTCGAGGACCAATGTGGTGCGGAGGATGTGAAGCAGAGCCGGCTATAGATTAGCTCTGTCTCTGTCTGTGCGTCCCGTCACTGACAGCCTGGAGGAAGGGCCAGGACCACTGTATCCTCTCCATCACGCCACAGCTCGGAAATGAGCCATTTATTCTGGCCGCTGCCTGTCAGGCCGTCTGACCTCTCAGGGCACCGAGGGCCACTGTGGTCTCATAAAGAATGCCAGTCATAAAAACAGCCGAGGGGGCGAGTCGCTCGTGCAGCCATTACTGGGTGACGTTTCAGTATAGGCGCCAAGTGTACCATGCATGATGCTGGCAGGAAGCTTTGTGTCACGCAAATGATATACATGATATCCATAGCGGGGTGACAATGGAATCTCTCACAGACCTTAAGCCAGGGGTCCCCAAACTTTTTGACTCGGGGGCCGCATTGGGTTAAAACAATTTGGCCGGGGGCCGGGCTGTATCTGTGTGTGTATATATATATATATATATATATATATTAGATATTTATAGCGCACTTTCCGCGCGCGCGACGATGTCACGTTATCGATAAGAAAATGCATTTTTAGACAATATGATTTGCCTGAGCGGCTAGGAGACACCGTGAGTAGCAAGCGGTACAAAGTGGATAAGAATAGACAGAAAAAAATATGTATATATTAGGGATGTCCGATAATGGCTTTTTGCCGATATCCGATATTGTCCAACTCTTTAATTACCAATACCGATATCAACCGATACCGGTATATACAGTCGTGGAATTAACACATTATTATGCCTAATTTAGACAACCAGGTATGGTGAAGATAAGGTACTTTTTTTTTTAAATTAATACAATAAAATAAGATAAATAAATTAAAAACATTTTCTTGAATAAAAAAGAAAGTAAAACAATATAAAAACAGTTACATAGAAACTAGTAATTAATGAAAATGAGTAAAATGAACTGTTAAAGGTTAGTACTATTAGTGGACCAGCAGCACGCACAATCATGTGTGCTTACGGACTGTATCCCTTGCAGACTGTATTGATATATATTGATATATAATGTAGGAACCAGAAATATTAATAACAGAAAGAAGCAACCCTTTAGTGTGAATGAGTGTAAATGGGGGAGGGAGGTTTTTTGGGTTGGTGCACTAATTGGGTTTTTATGTTGATTTAATAAAAAAAAACAAAAAACGATACCGATAAGAAAAAAAACGATACCAATAATTTCCCATATTACATTTTAAAGCATTTATCGGCCGATAATATCGGCAGTCCGATATTATCGGACATCTCTAATATATATATATATATATATATATATATATATATATATATATATATATATATATATATATATTTTTTTTTTTTATACTTGGGACTTGGGACGCTGGGACGCTGGCGGGCCGGATTCGGCCCACGGGCCGTAGTTTGGGGACCCCTGCCTTAAGCACTCGATCACTAATGTGAAGTTCCACAATGCAAGCTTTCTAATTGCCTTAAAAATGCCAAATAAGCCTTGAAAGGCCTAATGCCATTACTTCAAAAACAGCCTCAAAGCCTTTAAATGCACTTGTAATATCAAATAGGGGGGAACACATTATTAGCTATTAGCTGTTTTAATGGTGCAAACAGGGGTGCACAAAGTAAATACTGAGGTTTATGACTTCCTGTACTTGGAAACAGTATATGTTTGATTGCACTTGCTAATATTCATCTAATTAGAGGGCGAAGAGTCGTAACAGCTGGCGGATTTGTGATTGCTTAACTGAAAGTGGGTACACCCTTTTCGTATAATTAGCCATATATAATATTTTTACATATGTTTTGCAAAATAACTAACAATGGGCAAATGCTGCAAATATACATTTGTTCTATGAAATTGACTGATGTCTCACGTGATGTAATGCACAATGACAGCTTGAGTTTTTGTGTGACTTTTTATTCATATTTATGTATTTTTGGTGGTAAAAAAAACCTCTAGGAGGAATAATTGCTAGACTGCTTCATCCCAAGTGCAGGACTAATAGACTAAAAAACTAATTTGTCCCACACGCCATCAGACTGTACAACTCCTCTCTGGGGGCAGGGTGGATACTAGGATGACAGGGGATGCAAAAAAAATAACTTTTTCTTTTTTAAAGTGCAATACATTTTCATAACATGGTCACTACTGCCTAGTTTCTCTTGTTATATTCTTATTTTTACTGTTATATTTTTATTCTTATTGTTTTTTATTTTTATTCTTATTGTTATATTTTCTATTTTATTTCCATTTATACCCCCAATTTTTTATTTGTACTTTTTAAATATGTTCTCAATTCTATACACTGCTGCTGGAATTTTAATTATCCTGAAGGAACTCTCCGGAAGGAATCAATAAAGTACTATCTATCTATCTATCTATTTTGTAGACAAATTCAATAATATATAAGTCAAGTAAAGTCATTAAAGTTATTAATTAATTGCAATTAATTAATTGCAATTAGTTTTAAAGCGATAATGTATCATTTGATAATATAATTATTAGGGGTACCATCAAAATGTATGTGTATGCATATCGAAATT